>NW_006263502.1:1812062-1813569 GCF_000469605.1 Apis dorsata
ATCGTGTTAAGAAAATAATTGATTTTCGATATTCTGCACGCGATTTGGTTACTCCGACACAAAATGCGCGTGACACGTGTACGCGATGATGATTCTTGGAAACATGAACGAGTAACTTGGAAACGTTCCAAGAGAGAAGAAGAGTCTTGAGTGGCAATTTGCAAGCTCGGTTGATCGTTTCGAATTCGTGGATAGGCTTAAATAGTCGTTTAAGCGAGAAGGATTCGAGGAGATGTTCGTTTCTCACTCTTTCTCTCTTGTTCAAGGTGAAGAACGTGGGGTCTAGTGGCGCCGTTTCATCCCTTAGCGGGCGATACGGTTGAAAAGTTGGACGCCGATCGCCGGGGCAACCGGCCTCGTCACAATCGATTCCATTTACTTAACTGCCACTCGAGGCGACGTTCTTCGAGGAAATCATTCGCAGCCGCGCTAGGGAGGGAAGGCTCGCAAAGGGAAACGAGCAAATAGCATCGCCACTCGAAGACACTCAATCTGAGAAGTTTCGGTTTGTGTTTGGAGAGGCTTTTGTGCCGCCCTTTGACGCGGCTCAACTTTGTAAAGACACGTGGCCGACAATTTGACGCGCGTGGCTTTTTAATTTAATGGGAATTTGGGGGGAGGAATACGAGGGTTTTATACGTTTTTTAATCTTATCTTTTTGTGTAAACGAGAATTATTTTATATGTACAATGTACAGAGAAAGGATGAAATGAATTTTTAATCTCGATGCTTTGACCAAGGTTCCCTCGGGAGGGGAACGCTTCTTCGTTCGTAATGTTTTTACGATGTAATCAATTTTCAATAAGAGTTCAATTTTTGCCGGTGACTGGGCGAAAATATGGTGGAATTTCCGAACGCTTGAATTTTTTAATTTCATTCGGGAATTTGTGATATTAAAATTTCCCAAGATGGAGAAAATATACGACAAATATATAATATGTAAATATATTTAGACTTTTTTGTGTGAATTAATTTGTAAAAATCGATTAAATTTACTAGGAAATGTTACTGGATTATCTGATAAAATCACTGTCACTATTATTTATTTCTTCGATCTTTTTTTTCTACTACTCAAAATGTTATTGAATTAAAAAATATACCACAAAAGAATCGGCAAATAGTCCTTCTTCTTGGAAAAAACTACTTGTTAATCTCAAATTATAAATTAAATTATCGAGCAAAGAATATGTGATCCGAATATTTTCTTATTCTATTTATTAAAGATATTAATTCCAATTATTATGTAGATATTAATATAGATATTAATTTCCAATTTATATTCTATTTCCATTCTCAATTCAATCGAAAGACTCGAATTGTTGTTCTGAAAAGAATAAATAATTATTTTACAATGACATTTACTTAGAATAATAAGAAAAAAACGTTAATTCGTTTGTTCAATCACGAACGAGTTAAGTTTGAAGACAGATCTCGGTTGCTGCTCGGTGGCTGCAATTAACCCTGTGTCCTCCTAGACATTTCACAGGGGACGTGGGATGGAGGAGGG
>NW_006263502.1:1813957-1822664 GCF_000469605.1 Apis dorsata
GGGGGGGGAATGGGTTTAATACAACGATGTTTGATCCAGAACGCGCCATTAATATATCACGTTGAGGGATAATAGTTTTCGTTGTTCTAGAATTCTGTTTGACTGTCTCTCGCATGGGGGAACCCATGCTAATTTCCCGAGAACCAAGTACAATTTACGCGATACACAATTAAAGAATAGAATCACGCTTTGAGTAAGTAAAATTTTCGAGAGGTTCGAACAAAGGAGTATGCATACGTAGTTTCGTGTCCCATAATTGGTGAATTGCATATAAGATGTATCTGTGCGATAATTATGTGCATAATCAACCTATTAAAATTCAAGATTTAAAATAAACTTGTTTGTAATTTATTTTCCAATCAACACGTACGCGTAATTACATTTTTTCATATTGTAAAAGAAAATTTCAAAATACTTGTTTAATACTTAATATTTCTTCATTATTACTTTCTTACTCATTATTTCTTTCTTTCAGTTAAAATTAACAATAATCAAAATTATCTCTTATCATATTACTATAAAATTATAAAATTTTATTATATCTATGCATAATTACATGTTGATCATCTCTAATACTTTGCAACAGAAATTTCGTCTCCATACGAAAAGTATATAAAAAAGAAATAAAAAAAATTGGAAATTTCACATTTCATCCGTAACAAAACACAAAATCGTTTCTCGGAATGATTCCCTAGAATTTTACGGAAAATAAGAAGTGGAACGTAATCTCTCGAAATTCCTCGGCCATTATCCGAGGTGGATGCACGTCCAAAATGGGAGAAAAATAAAAGAAAAATAAAAAAAAAAAAGGCGATTCCTTGGATTCTTCGCCCCCTGTTATCCTTTAAAACATCAGAGAATTTGGTGACAAACTGTCTGTCGAATAACCGTGACTACGATAAGGAGTTCTCTTTCTCTCTCTCTCCCTTCCCTCGAACTCTCGTTTCGCTAATCCGAGTTTCGCGCAAATTTTCCACCGTCAAACTTCCCCAACGGGCAAAGTCAATGACGATTGAAACTCTCGCTTAGGATAGGAAAGCTTCTTATCGGGGGATTTGTCTGATTTCAACGCAAAAAGCCGAAAGCAGTATTCTCTCGCGATATTTCCACCCTCTTTGATTCGACGACAGAAACGGCTCCATCAACTTTTCCCATTTTTCATCCGTTCCCCTTGAAACTTTTTTTCTTTCTTTCTTTCTTTCCTTTTTCCTTTCTTTTTTTTTTTTTCAAATTTCACTCGAAAAAAAGGGAAACAACCCGCCGTTTGCGGGACCGTTGCTCAAAGCCGATTGGCTCGTGGAAAAAAAATTTTTTTCTTCTTCTTTTTTAAAAACAGATTCCATTTTCCAGAGATTCCAGAAGAGGGAGGGAGATATAACATTCCCCGTAAGGAAAGTTGCCAGCTTTTGATTCGAGGATCTTCGAAGCTTTTCAAACCGGTGGCCCGATGTTCCCTTCCACGCGAACGACATTCGCGAAAACCGGGATATGCAAAAATCCGTAGTTCGTCGCTTTTACGCTTCCCTCCTCCACCCTTCCCACCCTGTTATAACTGATTACGAAAGGACGAAGAAAGAATTTTTCGCGATCGTTCGGGCGGAAAACTAACCACGTGGATCCCGCGCGGCGTGTGTCAACTTTATCCGTATTTTTCCGTGGGAAATTCTAGGTCACACCTCCGGGAAGGGGCGAGAGGGGGTGTACCTTGTGTTGGATCGTCGAGGTTCACGCGTTGGCGAACGGTGCCGTGCCGGCGAAGGCGAGGTTAGGCGGCCGACGATCGAAATCATCGTTGTCGACGAAACGAAATGCAAATACGAGGAAGTGGAGGAGGAAGAGGAGGAGGAGGAGGAGGAGAGGATACGAGCGAGCTGCATTTCAAAATGCTACGCCTTTGAAAATCAACCGTTTCGTCGACTCTTACTACTATTTCTCTCTCTCTCTCTCTCTCTCTCTTTCTCTTTCTCTTCTTTTTCTGTCTCACTTTTTTCAACATCTATCTATCTGCGCGCACGTTTTTTTCACGATTCTATAATATTAACATCGACGATGAAACCGACTATTTCGCCGTGTCGTGAAAAAATATTTGAAAAAAATCTTCCGATATTGATTTCTTTTTTTTTTTTTTTTTTTTTTTTGATCCGTCCGAAAAATGAGAGGGAAATATACCTGATTTGTATATTTTTACGAATAATCGTAAAAATGTTCGTTTTTATCATTTCTCCGTACAACGAAACTTTTTATTATTCGGAATAATATTCGAAAAAAGAGAGCTGTTATTAGTCTTTCTATTTTTTTTTTTTTTTTTTTTTTTTTTATAGCTATTCTACAGCAGCATCTAAATTTACGATAACATCTCTCTTTTGCATCGAGATCGTAAATATCGTAACATTGTATCCCTGTAAAAGAAAATATAAGAATTAAACGCGGACTGTCCCTTCGTTACGTAATATATACGAGGAATAAGCGTGTGAACAATTTGTTAAAAAGTTTAAGAGGAAAGAACTCGACATCGATCCCGAACCGATAGAAGATACTTTATTGTCGTAAAATCGACGAACGATGTGCGCGGCAGTCTGCTTTCGCTGCTTCGTCCAAGTGATCGTAAAAGTCACGCTATCCCCCCATCTTTATAACGATAAAGCCCATCAACTGGTATTTTCGGACGACCATCCTCCATCTTTAACGTATAATCGTGAAGTTTCGAGACATGGTCGATAAAACTCGATATTGTAATAGTCAGCAAGAAGGCGTTAAAGCACGTTGAGCGTGAATCTACAAAGTTTTTCTCCATTCTCCTCATAACATTCTTTCCTTCGCCTGTCATTTTTCAATGCAGTAAATATAATCAATTTATTCATTCCTTTTTTTATATATATATTTACATACGCACTATACTTCGTTTAAAATTTTAATCTTTAACTTTAACATCATTTTTATAATATCACAATATATAAAATACATTAAACCTACGAAAATAACGATTTGAACAATTTTCTTTTCTTTTCTTTTTTTCTTCTTTCGTTTTTTATTAAATAAAAAGAATATATATATATAATACAATTTATTTCGACGGAACAAACTAAATACCGTTCGGCGCATAAAAGTGGTCCGCCATTCAACGTGTTAAATTACGGCGGTCAAATTTTTGAAAGAAACATTTCCATTTACCCAGTGACCTGAACTCACGGCCGTTTAAATAATTCCCGATGTTTACCGGAATAACAATAAGTGTGAGCCCAATGCGATCGTAAATACGAGCATTGGTTAAACAAAGTTTGAATCAGGGGACAATCGAGCCGATCGTAAAATTGAATCGATTCGGAAATGTCCCTCCCTTCCCCTCCCGTCCTTTTACAACTCGAACGATCGATAAACCGGCCCGATGACGCCGATTCGATCGACATTATTGCGAGTAAATAGCGTGTCAATAATCACCTCGCCACAAGTATCGTTTTCTTTTTTTTTTTTTCTTCTTCGACTTGGATCGCGAGTTATCACGTTGTTTCACGTTCAGAAGAGGAAAAAAAAAAAAAAGAAAAGAGGAAAGAAGGGAAGAAGAAAAGAAAAAGGGGAATCGAGTGTAATGGCCGGCCGGTGCAAAACTACCCCTCGGTTCGTTAGTCGCCGGTCGTTCCGCTGAAAATCTGCTCGTTTATTGCACCCTCTTAGACGCAACGAACCCGAACCGGCGGCTGCAATGTCCCGGCTAAACTTCTTTTCTCTTTTTTTTCTCTCTTTTTTATTTAGCCGTCGAAACTTCTGCGGTTCCAATCTCCTTCTGATAGAGGCTGCTCGAATCGTTCACACCCTTTCTCTTTCTCGATACGAACAGCTTCGAATAATAATCTGTTACCAGTATCCATGATCGTGTAAGAAATAACGATTGAAATTGTTGTACGTTAAAAGTATCTTAACGGAGACACGCGAACGAATCGAGGATGCAAATTGGAGGAGAGTGGATCGTGGATAGAATTGCTCGAGGACGAGGGATGATTAATCTTAAACATCGTTTAAAATTAAATTGTTTATAAGTGGAAAAATGAAGTTCAATCGATATTTTATTTTTCATTTCTTAAATTTTCTATCTATCCTCTTTCTTACACTCACTCAAAGTTCTACCAAATCTCTGAGAATTTTTACAGCTCGAAGTTTCCTCGAGTTCCCTCTTTTTATTGTAAAAAGCTCTCCCTCTCTCTCTCTCTCTTTCTCTGTCTCTTGTTGTCCGTCAAACTCTCTCACGGAATTAAAAATTTTCCTCTCCCTTTTCACGTTGACCAGATTCCTGAAACATCCAATCCAATGATATTAGTGAAGTATTAGCCACGGGATATAATAATTTAAATCCAATTCAAACTTCTAGGAAGTTGGGGGTAACCCCGGAACAAGCGGATGGAATAGTTTGAAAAAGCGGTGATTAAAAACTTATCGACCTTTCTTTCTTTCCTCCCCTCGACTCTTTCATCGTCGCGTTATCGATCGGAATACGTCCACATCGGTGGAAACCGATGGTCAAATCAGCTATTCACGCGATTACGCCCGTTATTTCGCCACTCTACGCCTCGATCATAATGTTTCGATCTCTCTTTGTACTCGTCGTCAAAGACTCGTCGTACGAAGGAAGGAATTGAATGGAAATGAATTTATATACGATATATACGACTATTTCCTTCGCTCCTTTTCAACTCTTTCTCATTCTCTTTCTATTTCTTCCTTCTGCGTCCGCCGCTCGAGGGCCGAGTTTCTTCGATATTCCTTGCAAATGACAGCCGGCAATCGAGCGCAAAAACGGTCATCGCCGTTCTTTCGGACGACAATTAATTCTGGCTGCAGTTGCCTTGGAAATTTCATTTCTTCTTCCGCGGGCTGTATTTAACCGGGGAGAAAGATTAATCGTTCGATCGGAAATAATAGCCAACCAAAGCTAAATTATTTGTTAATAAATGTTCCTAAGAATACAAATAACGTTTCGAATTCGTTTCGAAAAATTACTCACGAATGGGAGAAAAATTTTACGAGAAATAATAGGAAATAAGCGACGATGAAATTGTTTGTTCTTGATATCTTGAATGGTGGCGTGTTTTCTAGAGAGAAAAGAAAAAAAAAAAAAAGTCTTTTCCTCTTCGTCGAAAAGTTGATTACAGTTGAAAAACACGAGACCTAAGTCGATCCTGTCACCGAATGGGACAATAGGATCACCTCGGTTCAGATCCACTCTGCGAGTTGTACAAAGCCTTTTATCTCGACTCGGTTTAAATGACACCGCCATTGTCCTTGCGATCAGACTTTTTTTTCCTTTTTTTCTTTTTTTTTCGCTTTTTTCTTTTCACGATTGGTCTTAAAAGGAAGATAGCATCGAACTGTGACAAATCTCGCCCCCATCCCCCGATGCATTTATATCGATCTGCTAAAAATCGATTTGTAATCGCACTTTTTCGCAAGGATTTTATTTCCTTCCGCCTTTAATCCTCAACCAACCCCGACAAATTCATTAACGACTCCCTCCAGAGATCTGAATCACTTATTAAAAGTAGCGAGAGCCCTCCAATCTTTCTTCTCTCTCCCTTATTGAGCTTAGGTCCCTTGACCTTTTCCATACTCTCTGCTCAACTGCCACTTCAATTTACGATTCCAAGATGGGACGTTCAGGTGCGAAGCGTTCGTTTGTCAACTTTTTGCACGGCTTCACTACTGAACTTTCCATTTTTCCGATTCCGAACACGACTGAAAATTGTGTTATCGAGTTGTTTCTTTCCTCGACATACTTGTATACTTACTTATACTTGTATAAATAGAACGATGTAGATCGATTCGAAAAGTACGTAAAAAAAAAAAAAAAAGATATTTATGCATAATTTTTATATTTATATGCTCGTATTTGTTCGCGCATCATATTGCTTAAATTATTTGCTTTTACACCAGATTTGCATACTTTTTTTCACGCGAAAAATAAATAATAAATAATTTCAACGGGTTTGAATTTTGAACGCGAGGCAAGTAGTGGATGATTAGTCGGGCCGAGTGGAAAAACAGGGCGATAGGTGTCGCTTTGCGGCGAACCGCGTTATAGCGCGCCGATTCCGACATCGTTGAGCGCCACAATTAGGTGATACAGCTCATTGAACCCCTATATACCGACGAAACTTCCAAAACTTCGAAACCAGTAACAACAGTACGTTTCCACCGAAGTTGCACCCGCCCAGTAACCATTAAGCGCCATATCGAAAAGCTTCTTGTCGTCTCCCCCTCCCCCCCGTCGTATCGATATTCCAGCATGTTTGCCCCCAATCGATCGTATCGCCCCCTATTCCCTATTATTCGCCCACTATGATGAAAAAAAAAATATATATATATATATATATCTCTTCATATTTTCAATTCCCTTTCACGGAACATCGGAAATCTTCGTGAAAAATTCGAACATCGAACGTTGTCTTTTTTTTTTTTTTTCCGATCTTTCAATGGATATTGTTTGTTTGTTTGTTTTGCTTGTTTGCTCTTTTTTTTCATTCTTTCTCTCATTTCTCTTTTTATATATATATATTTTTTTTTCGGTTCAAAATGCACAAACGCGGACAGGTATGAAAAATATTATTTATTATTTCGCGACATTACTACTGAAATATGGGAACTTGGCATTTCCCGTCTGATATTTTTTATTACTTCCACAAATTCGGGTATTAAAGTCGGTGCAGAGCGCGCACGTTTCTCGAATATATATATGTGTGTGTGTATATATGTGTATATATATAGTTTTTGCGTAGTATGTGCGTTCAAAAGCGCTGCGAGGTCAAATTTGAAATGTATATTCACGGGTGTGAGGGTGTAATGTTACGTCGCGATGGATTATGATTCCTGGCCAAGCGCTTTGAAGAGGCGAAATTCTTGAATAATTAATAAGTGCCGCTTTTGTATCAAAATCCTAGTCAAACTTTCGGAATCTACGAAACTTCCGCGTAGCCTCGAAACTCTTATCTCGAGATCTTCCACGGGAATAATAACTTTCCTCTTTAAGTACTCGCGGATAAATGATTCCGTGACTGACTTCATTCCAAAGACGAGTTCAACGAGTTAACATATCCGCGAAGGAACTTCGAAACGAGATCATTCTTCGTTTAAACGTGATTCAGAAGTGAAGCAGAAAAATCTCGTCATGATGAGGGTTCTTTTAGAGCGCGCTACCAGACAAGCGGAATGAAATACAGCAGAGACAAACGAAAGGGTGAAGGAAAAGAAAAATAAAACGATCTTTCATTTTGTTCATTTAAAGAGACACGAGTATACTAAATTTAAATTTTTTTAAATTGATCGAATGAACATATCGTATTGTTGAAAAGAAAGAACGCAGATCCGATTGGTTAATTTGGAAGAAAACTCCTATTTTTCTTTCTATCATGGTATTTGTCACATATACTAAAATAACGATCTGTATCCAAATCTCGATCAACATTAGCGTAAGCATAGAACATATAATTATGATTTGTAACAATAGTTTAATTTATAAATGTAATTTTGTATTCGAACAGTTGGGGTAATAATCGTATATATAATATCAATTAGATATACTATCAAAATAATTAATAGTTTCAGCTTCCAGCCTCGAATGATTAATAACGTAATCCTTCATAAATGAAAATAATTTTTACTATTCTGAATATTCAAATTATAATCCTTCTACTATTACGTAACATATAGCATCAGGATTGCCAACAAAGCGTCTAAAGTGAGGATAATCCTAAACATTTTCCCGGCAGTGAACAGTACAAATCGCCAATCGTTATGATCGATTACACTAGACCTATTTATAAAATATAAAAATACAGGATGATTAAACAAAAGAAGAAAAAAAAGAAATTCGAATAACACTATATAAATATAAAATATGCTCTTCAATCACTGCTGAGCTTCAATCACGTGCCGCGTTTCGATTAATAACCCGCGAATGGATCGATCGAACTTCGATTTATCCGACTGTGTTTATTTTAAAAAAAAAAGAAAAAAGTATCGCAATTTCTCTCTCTCTCTCTCTCTCTCTCTCTCTCTCTCTCGCTCTCTCTCTTTCTCTCTCTCTCTCATTCGATATCGAAGTTGTGCGAACACAGTGGAAAGGAAAAGCTCGAGACTTAATCCCCCCATTAATTACTCGACATAGTGATTCGATCCAGAAGAAAAGAGAAAAAAAAAAAAAAAATACAGACACGATCCATCCATCCCTCCCTCCCCTTCGAAAAAGGTACATCGTCGTCGAGGTTGATTACGATCGAAAATTTCGCCCGCGATTGGAACACGCGTTTTCAGCTTCCGGCGCGTCGATCATCCTCAACATTCGTTAACCATCGCGGCTATTGGGACAAACGTTTCCTATCAGCGGGAATGAATCGCGCACACATCGCGGAGCACCGTTTGCTCGTAAACCGTGCAGGCCGACGCGTTTCCTGCGGCATCGCAGGAAACGAGGGCCGCCGACATTTTATTGCGTCGACGAGTTTTTTTTTTTTTTTTCCCCCCTTTTTTTTCGACACGAAACGACCGCCTTCCCCCCTCCCGTGTCAATAATTCATCGGCCACTTTATCAAAATCTCCGCTCTTCCCGCCCCATCCGGATCGAAATCGGCCGCGATAACCAACCCAACGGTGGTTCACGGCCGCGGTACGCGCTTCTCACGGCCGTGATGATCGAGGCCTCGGATACGGCGGTTGCCGAACT
>NW_006263502.1:1822696-1823730 GCF_000469605.1 Apis dorsata
AATCGTTGCCACCTATTGCCGCCCGTATCGATTTAATTCATTAACCCGTGGAGTTGCGCGACTCGGTGGAAAACGCGCTGCCACCCTCCCTCCGGGAATAGTGGAAAAATACGAATCTCGTTTCGTGGTTTATTATCATCCCTTTGGAGGAAAACTTGCCGATCCGATACACGGGAACAATATTTTTTAAGTAGAAAGAGCTTTTTTCTGAACGCGTTTTGAAGCTTTTTTTTTTAATTCCTGTTTACATCTCAATTGAAATTAATATTCTTATAGTTCGTATATTAAACAGGAGGATTAGGAGAGATCGTTTAAGAAGCTTTTCAACGATTAAACACGTACGTATGATTCCATCCCACCGTAATATCTAAACATAAATACTTCTCTCGAACCAGAGGTAAGAAACTATATCAAAAAATCTGGGTCGAAAGATCGGTCAAAAATTTATTCCTAGGAACGAGATAAATTATTCGACCGACATTATTTCTAACTTGGACCGTTAAAATTTTGCCCACCGCTGGACCAAATCCAGATCCCCTTCCCTCATCGACAACACGTAAATTGCGAGAAGAAAGGAGGGAAGAAAGGCGGACATAAGCGGACCCCAGGGCGGCTGGAAAACCCGCAATCCTGGCAAAACAGGCCAACCTTCGGACACACCCCCGATTATACCTTCTCTCCCTCTCCCCCTCCTATGGAAATGAACATTCCCTAGGCTGATCTGTGCCGCGAGTAAATCGCAGATGACGCGGCCTGTATATGAGATGTACATACGAGGGTCGAGGCGTAGGCACGGACAAGGGAGCAGGGACGAGCAATAACCGAACGGGGGCGAGTGTCCGCACAATAGACTCGATATATACATATATACATATATATATATATATATTTGGCCGGCTGTGAGGATATATTTCGAGAATATATATTTGACCCAGTGGTATCGACGCGCCGGTAACTGATAGCCGCCCCTCCTCCGCGGCCCTTTGTCCACCGGCGCCGTGAATTAAGCCGCCATTAAAATAATAATCGCGGCC
>NW_006263502.1:1824469-1831827 GCF_000469605.1 Apis dorsata
CGTGGACCACCACTGGGCGTACGTACGTAAAAGGATTTAAAAGGGATCGATTTTTGATGGCGGCGGTCCTTCGCGAAAAGGCTTCGCCTTTCGTCCCGGCGAATCGATGCATCGGAGGGCCATCGATCGAAACCGGTTCCGATTTGGATCGGTTCGCGTGACAAAGAAATTTTCGATTCTTTTTTCTTTCTTTTGGATAAGTTTAACGGACCAGGTAGATTCCACGTGTTTTCGAATGAGACGTGGGGGGGTGTCGGATCGACGAAGAGGGGGAGAAGGGAAAAGAGTGGTGAATAAATCGTATTTATATCTGGGACGATTCTGAGAATGGAGGAGTTTCATCCTCTCAGGCCGAGAAATTTTACCCCTTTTCTTTTTTCAAGAGGAGAGAAACGGGGGCAAGTAAAGGGTGTAAAGATTCTATTCGACCGAACGAAGCCACGTGTCTATGTGTGTCTATTACGCATAGATCTCGTAAATGGATCTCGAATGGGAATTTTCGAGCCCTGGCTCGCGCAAATTTCAAAATTGAACCGGCAAACGACCTCTTAGGCTTTAGGTTTACGCTTCCGGCTCGGTTACAGACACACGGTGCACGGTTCAAATGTTATTCAACGCCGCGAACCGTGGCCGAAACGCAAACGTTACGGTATGCGAGGGCGCAGCGACTGGACCATCGTTACAGTGAATCGTGTTTAAATCAAGTCCAACCCGTGCCACGGTTAAATATTGTGGTAATGCCCGTCTAAATAAATTCTCCCGCGATCGCCCTCCTTTTTTTTCTCTCTCTCTCTCTTTCTTTTTTCACGGTAACGCGATCGAACCAGTGACGCGAGTCGAGCATAAATACGGCCGCTCGCAGTGTCTCTCCGCGTTGGATCTCATCCGCTTCGTACATATCACGATGATATCGAGATTTATTATTAAATTTTCGCTTTTTCCTCTTTCCCTTTTAAAGACGAGGGAGGCGAATTCGAAGGCGATAATAAACGAGCTTCGAGACGAAGTTGAAAATCGAACGTTTATCTATGAGTCCGGAATGAGACAGTGATCAATGAACGATACGGTATAAACTTGATCCGTTGTAAAAGCGATCTCGAACGAGATACAACGCAGAAGATGATAAAAGTGGAGGAGAAAGATCGAAAAATCTCGTCTGATAGTAAATTCTTTACGGCGAGGGGCCGCGTTAACAGGGGGCAGAGGAGGGGAAATATTCTAGGAATTGAAGGTATTCCGTTGGAAAATGAAATGTGGAATGAACGAAACGAACGCCACTGTGAAAATTTCACCCCCTTTCAATTAAACAATTTCGCCACGCGAGAACGATCCCAATTCTCTCGAGTATATACTTCCGCACCTATATATACATATACTTTATGCATATTTCCATCGCGTATCTTTAGCGTTCGTGCAAGCCTCTCCCATTTTCCCCGTCCTTCCTTCGATCCATGGAAATCCTTGAAATTTGCAATATTCATGTGTCGGAGAGAGAGACAACAGCGGAACATTGCTTCCCCCGTATCGATCTTGCCCCATTTCGTATTTCTCTTTTCTTTCGGCTCCACCCCCTCTCCCTGCGAGCGTACGTACGTACGTACATACAAAAAAGAAGGAAAAAGAAGGAAAAAGAAGAAAAAAAATCGAGTAAACTCGGAACCGGGTGTAATACGGTCGCTTAATTAAAGTTGAATTTACAAGAAAGATATCGCCCCCTCTTTTTTTTCCCCTCCCTCCTATCCACGCGAACGCCCCGCTTTTTTACCAACCGCTTCTATTTTTCCTTCCAACGGCGATTTATGCCCGCCGCTTTTCACCGGCCACGATCTCCCGTGTTCTCCCCCTCCCCCTCCTGTGTTGCGCTCATAAGTGTCAGATAAAAGTTGCGAGCAATGAGCGGCCCGCATAATCCAGGCTCAACATTTTTAACGCCCCTATTCGCAGCTAACTGGAACTGACCAATTCGCAGCTCCATGAAAACGCGGCACGCCGCAAATCTTCGCGCGAGCGTTGCCACCCCCTCCTCCCTCTCCCCCTTAATAGCGACAATGCGCGACGCGACGCGGTGGAAATTTTATCTTCTTTCCCTGTTTTTTAAACTCGATAAAAATGGAGAAGGAATTGAAGATTTTCCATTTCCACGTAAATATGATCAAGTAAATATTTGTAAATACCTTTATATCTGTAATCGCTTGAGAGTTCTCTTCGTTGGAAATCTTCGAACATTACTTTCCCCTAATAAGTATTTATTTTTTTAAACTCGAGAAGAGAAGGTGGAGAAAAATTGGATAATAACGAATTGAAAATTTTCCATGCACGTGCGACTAAAAGATTAAGTAAATATTTGTAAATACCTATATATATTCGCTTGGCAGTCTTTTTCCCTTCGCTGCAAATCTTCGAACGAACATCACTTCCCTTTAATAGCGACAATCCACGATGGTAGAAATTTTATCATGTTCCCTGTTTTTAAATCCGATAAAAATGGATAAGCAATTGAAAATTTTCCGTACACGTGTGACCAAAAGATTAAAAGAGATTCCCTTTTTTTTCTTTTTTTATTCGATGCAACGTTTGTAAATACCTATAACCTATATTCGTCATCGAGAGTGCTCTCCCCTTAGCAGCTAACTTTTCAACAGAGACAATTGGATAACGAGAAAAAAAAGAAAGAAAGAAAGAAAGAAAGAAAGAAAGAAAACTGGATCATCGATCGAATTTCGATTTACATTACGGGGAGGAAAATTTCTACGAAAGGCTCGCGATGACTTTTGAATAGTTATATAGGGGGTATGGTAATATTTAACGACAAATCGATTCTTTCTTTAAAGTCGGGAGAAGAGCGCTCGACTCGATATAATAACCGATTGAAAATCGATACTTTTGATACGAAACGAGAATCTGCCGCTTCGTCTCTCATTTCCGGCCCCGTAATTAATGCTTGCATATTATGAATGGCCACGGTTAATGTTTCTGTTCCATCTCGTTCCATCATCCTCCCCCATCCAACCCACTTCTCCGCGTTTGTGTCGTGTCGCGGCCAAATTTACATATTGTTTACAAGCAAATATGATTTTGATTGTTAGAATCATTAGCGTGATTGGTATTCGATACTGGTTAAACGGACGTGCTCGGTGATTTGCATCGAGAATACTATCGAGTATTGGAAATTCGAAAAATAAATGTATTCGGGCGTATACGTGTGAATGGATGGAGAATATTTTGGAAAGATCGAGGCACGAGATCCCCTTTGAGACAGACTCGTAAATGTTTGCCAACGGAGAAGAGAAACAAAGTTTCTTGGTATCCAGTAAAAATGTTTTCAAAAATATGGAAGAGAAGAAATACGTTTTTTTTTTTTTTATTCTTTATTTTACGAAAAATAGAATTTAACATTCCTATTGTCCGAACATCTATCTTCGTACTTGTATTTATATTTGTTCGTGTTTCAATTACAAATATCATTTGTTTTTCGAACGAATAAATTTTTTTTTTTTCGTATGCTTCATCAAACGTATATTATTTATCCCCGTAAAAGAAAAATAAGGGAAGTAATTTAACCTTTCTCCTCGTAACAATTTGAAAATAATATTTAATGTAATTCCATTCGAGGGAAAGTAAAGAAAAATAACGTTATTTTACGTATCATCTGTGAACAATGTACGAGTACAAAAATTATTTTCAAAGATAAGAAAATTGATTTTCTTTTTTAACGTATCGATTTCGAAACTATCGATGTTCGATTTTTTCTCTTAAAAATATATATTTCCTTCACTTTTACGTGAACATAAAGTTTTTCGTTAACGTTGTCACTTTCTGCTTAAAAGTATTAATACGAAATGAATGAACAAAATTGAGAATAAATTTACCACGTTAATAATTTATTTATTCGAAACATAACCTTAAATAACCTGTAATATCTGGAAAAAGCGGATCAACTAACCAAGCCAATAAATATCATTTTGATAAATAATCAAACCAGCTTCGTTCGAAATTGCTAACCAATTACTCTGTCGATGCTCAACAATTTTTACAAAAATTTCTGGTCGATCGATCTATACGCTTGGCTCATTAGAGAAGGGAGAAAGACGGACTAAGGGAGGACTAATTGCGGCCCGGGCCGCCTGGCAGGAAAAGGATATCCCCTCTCGATCCTCTCCACTCGCCGTCAGCACGAGAACTGCACATTTGTCGGGAAAGGATTTTCCTGCGTCCCCCTCCCCCTCCCTCGATCGTGGTGGAAGTACGCTCATGAATCGTGCCACGGTGAAAACTCCCTGTGTGGATGTGCTGTGCAATCGAGACGGCCAGGAAGAATTACGAGCCGGGTCTGTAAGTAGTCGCGAATGATATATTCGAAGTTGAGCACGTGGGACAGGGGTGATATTTCAAGGTGGAGGGAGGAGGCGGACCTTTGACATTATCGAGATGAACTTGTAATTTTCGTGTCGTAATCCTCAATTTCGATCTGTAGAACTCTCGCAGACCGTAAACGTATCTCGCGTTTCGTTAATCATTATGCGTGAATGTAAACGAGATTTACATTTCCGGTCTTCGTGAACGAAACGGAACGTTCACCTTTGCAGCAGGTGAAGATTTTGATCATGGACGGGCAGATAAATTTGATGAAATCTTGTGATTAATCGCGTCAAAAGGAATTTTGTTAATATCCTCGAGTTATTAGGAATAATTAAATGGGACGGATATTTCCGATTACTCGAAAGTAAGGGAAGAGGAGAGAAAAAAATATTAGATACCACATGGAATTACCGTTTTTGTTGATCGCTAGGAAAACGATATATTTTCGAAACTTTGATCTTTATTGTGATCTTTATGTGATCAAGATACGAGCCATTGGCTTTAATGACGAGATTCCGACTAGGTATGTACCATTTTTGTAAAATTTTCTGGTTTTAATACCGCGATTATAGTATCTTGAATTTTTTATTCGGATATTTTATTCTTTAAAAACAATTGTAAACGAAACAGATGATAATTAATTGATGAAATATCTGATATGCAATGCAGAAGAATAGATCCATGTCTATCGACTAATTCTTTCTTAATTGTTATTGGTTATCTCCTTGTTTCAGAAAACAACAATGAATTATTCCATTTACAGGCCACTTCATCATAACTTTTTTCAGTCGTAGTAATTTCGATATTTCTTTAGGATTTTCATTAGCATTCAACCATTGTCCAGATCGTGTACGATTATTCTATTCAAAAATGGAACTTTTAAGTGTGCGATGAGCACACTTTCAAACTTTTGATTCTTCTTTTTCCAATTTTTTCATTTTACCCATTACATGTGAGAAAATGTCTGAAAATTGGAGATACGTCTAGCTCTGCTTTCAATTTGACTTTCAATTTATCTTTGTTTAATATGGATTTCGATCTACCTCATTTTCAAGATTCTCATTTCCCGAGACTTGAATTTTCGAAACCACCGAACGATTCTCTCCTCTCCTTCAACATTTCGATATGTTTCAGCTTCAACTCGTACAAGAATAATACTCTAAATTCGTTCGATAACGCCATATCGCTTCTCAAAAAATAATTAAACCAATGCAAAAAAAAGAACACGCGAAGGGAGAAAAGGAAAAAGAACAACGTATATAATAATAATAAAATATATGTCAAGTAGATAGTTTACAAGTTATGATTACCGTTTATTGACAATCTCCGTGTATAACCTGATATCAAGCGCAAAATCCAAAAAAAAATGAAGTTGGAACGGAATACAAAAATATTTCCATTTTTTTCCTTCGTGTATATTATCAAAAAAAAACTTCTTATCATTCATTTTTCTCCTCCTACTTTTTCGCACACCACGTTACGTTATTTTTCGCAACACATCACCCCCGTATATTAAATTCTCTCTGCGAAGCCATCCCCCCTCCCACGCGCAAAGACGACGCGAAAATGCAAGGATTGGTCGAGCCAACTACCACCAACAACTATCCCCATCCCCAGTCTTCTTCGACCCGTTATTCCGCGATGAGGGAACGGGGACTCGTTCCCCCGGTCCTAGTCGGATAATTTAACAGCGGCCAGATGAGATAAGCGGTATCTTAGCGGTCGTCGAGGCGGCGGTTTTGCGGTTGTTCGCGGCGCCCCCTTTGACGCGCTCCCTCCCCCTTCATTTTCCCGTGTAAACACTGGTGTTCGCGATGCGAACGCAATTTGTTCACGCCCTATGGTGATCCCCGAAGGAAATTTCCAAGGAGAAGGAGACTTCCAATATCCGGCCTCGACGATAACCAACGGACAATGCGACGAGTTGGTCAGTTGGTCGAGTCCTTTCCTCCTTCGATAGATATTTTTATTCGTATATCCCTTCTCTGCCCTCCTCCTAAATGGAGGAATTATCGCGCTAAGGATAAGATGGCTCGTGTAATAACTATACTTTCGTGAAAATTGTTGAAACAGAGAGTTGGTGAGTAGGGATCTTAAATCTTTGATGCGAGCAAGTTTCGAGGAGTCGTGCGAAAAGCGGAGCGGAAAGAAAATTATGCGACTTGGGTGGTTCCAGTTAGTGGAGGTTCCTCCCGGGAGGGGAGGGGAGGCTGTGTAATTTTAAACCGGAGTCGGAGGAGGGGGTCTTCCTTGGTTGGGAGAAGTTGGAGGAACCGTCTACGTAGGAATTCCTACGTTACGGGGATTACTAAGTTAAAGTTGATGCTTGCTTGGACCGCGAATTACGTTCATTCTACACGCTCCAGTTACACTGGCCGCCGCCACGAATCTCAACCCTTGCTCGGGTTGTTGAGTACGGGGGAGGGAGGGGTACTCTCTCGTATGAACTCTTCGATCTTACGGCGATTATCGGACGATTGTACGGATAGAAATTAAGGATAAAGGGTAAACGTAAAGCGAGGAAGGGGGAGAGGGTATAATAAATCTTTCGCACCGGGGAGGAATACGGAATTACCGCTCATACATTTTCAACGTTCGTTGGCAACTTTCTTCCCGGATCCCGGCTCGCTGCCCCTTATCAAACTCGATTTGGAAGTTTCTCAACAAACACAGACTGTTGGCATCTTAACGACCGTCTCGTAGATCGTGCATCATAGAGCGCGATTGGAACTGACCAGATGTGGTAAACGAAACAAACGATTAACATCGTTCCATCTATTTTCCGAAATCGTGAACGAGAGAGACAATTTTTTCACGCGAATATTTTTATCACATTTTTAATCGTTTCTGACTTCAAACATCTGCTCTTTATATGGTTTCGTATCTATTAGGTGTGTAAATAAGTTCCTTCTTCTATTTTTCTACGATCATTCAATTTCTGGCCGAATTCGAATTACTTCCTGTTCGTGCTGCCATCTGAAAAAGCGTTCTTTTTAATC
>NW_006263502.1:1831835-1831917 GCF_000469605.1 Apis dorsata
AAATCTAACTGAATCTAAATCTCTTTCAATTTACGAATTGCTCGTGTTATGCGAAGAATGCATTTTCTTTCATTGGACGAAG
>NW_006263502.1:1831957-1840560 GCF_000469605.1 Apis dorsata
AGAGGAATCCTTCTTCTGTGATTGGTCTCAGAATCTCGAAATGAACGTCTGCAAAATTTTGAGAATCTTCTTGAAAAATAATTACGTTTATACGTGTGCGATATTTTATAAATATTATACTTTTCGATGTTACGAGAAAAATAACGCAATATCGGTATTCAAGACACGTATTAATTTAGAAAAATTACAAAAATACTCCTTTAATATTACTTTAAATATTAGGCGTGCAAATAAGTTCCTTCTCCTTTTTTTCTACGATTATTCTGAATTCGAATTACTTTACCGTTTCTGGTGCCATCCGAAAGAGCGTTCTTTCGTTTTTAAGATGAGCTCTGAGAGTTTTCAATCCCTTGAAACAATTTCAAGTAATGTGGCGCGCGAGAAGCATTTGTATTCCAGCTTAAGAAATCAGTTGTTGAAGCTATTGAAATGGTTTGCGCGCCACTGGAAGAGAACACTGTATCTTACGGAACGTGTAAAAAGTCGTATCGAAGATTTAAAGCCGGAAATTTTAATTCGGAAGACGACGATCGTTCGAGCGCACCAAGAAAGTTCGATGAGTTAGAAAGAAATCGCTCGACGTAAGAAGAATTGGCAAAAAAAAAGTCAAGCACTATCTATCCGACTAAAACAATTGGATAATTTTGTACCTGATTTACGTAATAAAATCTTGGAAAAAATTTGGAAAAAAAAGGGGAAAAGACTTATTTGCACACTTAATAAATATAGCAAAAATAATATATGAATATATTACACTCGGTTCATGGAAATTTTTATATTATCATACACCGAAATGAATATCACGTGATAAAAATAATACGAATATGATACATTTTTATCGTTAAACGTCGACAAACGAATGAATAATATGTATCAAAAGTGGGAGAAAAGAGAAAATCTCCAAATCTAAAGAGTTATCCCATAATAAGGTTTCGAATCCGGTGAGAAGAGTAAAGAGGTTACAAATAAATGGATGAGGGGAGGAGGGGAGAGCTGTCGGATGTAGCGAATTTCGAGGCATCTCGAAAACGTAGCGTGGTATAAAGGAAAATACCGGTGGAGGAAAAATGAAATGCAAAACGGGCCGTTTCCTTAATATAACTGAATAAACAATCGTCGAGAAATGGCAGAGGTGACGCGTTCGTTCAAGAATGCATGGATTCACGAAGCGAAAGCGACGAGCAGGAATTTTACATGACATCCCACCTCGAGCCAGACTTCTTTCACACGACCGAGACAGTGACAAATCGAAACGAAATTTAACATGGAAGGAAGATACTCGTTCGATCCGGAAATTCCTTCTCGCGCGGCGTCCACATTGTTATGTAGATAACAATTTCCATTTTCGTTTTCAAATTTCTAAGAAAGAGAGAATCAAAATGAGAGAGAGAGAGAGAGAGAACGTTTTTGATGCTGATTAATCGAACAAAAGAACGATCTCGAAATAAAAATCTCGTGAAATCTCGTTATCAGTTAGACAAACCGAATCTAGTTTTTTTTCTTCTTTTTTTTTTTTTTTTTCGAACGAATTAAAAATCGAAATAGAAGAGCTTGGCGTTTACGCGAGAGTTTATTTCGAGAGGCAGGACAGAGAGTGACGTGGAAAAAATTGCGTGCAACCGCGCGAATCAACGCTGCATAAAGCGTGATACGCAGTGCAACCAGGTCCAAATCTGATGTCGGGCCAAAATAGCAAATTTACAGTCGTCAACCGGTGAAAAAGTTTACAAGTTTTCGATCCTGTCGTTCATTTCGGCCGTGGCAACATTTTATTGACGTAAAAAATGAACAGCCGAAACGAAATGTACAGCATTTTGTGGATCGCTAGGAAATGAAATTCTTTCTTAGGGAAATGACATCAAAGGAAAAGAGAAAAGTACGTTTTGTTGACCATATATATAAAATTCGCAACTTTGGATCATGCCCAATTTCAATAGCTTAAATATTTTCATCTGGCATGATAGTGTTATTATACTACTCTTTACTACTAGTTAAAATGTTTTTAATTTAGAATTTATTCGCGTTTCATATCATTCTTTCGCGTAATATATAAATAGAGGCGAGTAAAATTAAAGAAATTCAACTGACAATAAATGATTATCATTACGTAAAGTTGTGGATGAAACATCGAATTTTTATTGCAAAAATATAAAAACCCGTTCGTGAGATAGAGGAAAGCATATCATTGAATTCCTTTTTTGTTTTATTCCGATATCTCAAACGGTTCTCGAGATATAACGAGTCAAAGTGTCCATATACTTAAAACAGTAAAGAGGTTATGAATGGGCCTAGTGACCTATATTTTTTTTCCTAGAAATGCGTACTACGTTTTTCTAGGAATCGCGTCTGCCACTTGTCTGGAGTTAAGATGCGTCAGCGAGACAAAGTACGAGCGAGAGGTAATAATAAGTGACGAGGATGGAAATGGTAAACGATCGAAAAATTACCTTTCTCTTTACACGACGATATCTCGAGAACCGGAAGTCGTATCGGGATAAATCAAAAAGCGTTTGAAAGGGTAAGGTCTCGCGCTTCTAATGA
Source organism: Apis dorsata (assembly GCF_000469605.1). NCBI lineage: Eukaryota > Metazoa > Arthropoda > Insecta > Hymenoptera > Apidae > Apis > Apis dorsata. The sequence continues at coordinate 1,834,499 of NW_006263502.1, forward strand.
TCGTTCGTTGGTTGACCGGAAGTCATTATCTTCGGAGTTATAACGATTCAAAGTTTTTCAAATTTTAATAAGATTTTGAAGAATTTTAAAGCGACTTAAGTGATGGAATACGTTTATTCGTGGAAAATTTCGCTTATAAAGACTTTAGAAAAGACATGTTGAGGACTCTAAATCGATTTAAAAGTTTTATATTAACGGTTTTATTTTAATGTTATTAACCAAAGGATTTTACAACTTTTTCTTTGAACAAGAATAAATCCGAATTAATCAACTTAATCAGTTTCTATAGTTTCGTAAATGGAACCTGGATGACGAACAAAGTATTTAAGAGATATCATTCGATCGTTAATCGTGTCTGCAAAGGGACAGAAAACGTATACAGTTAAACTTTCGGCCGAGGTAAGCGAATTATCGCCGGTGTCCAGATATCGAAACGTGTTTCCAACAACACGAATTTGTACGAATAACAAACAATCAAATGGAAAAATATATCTTCGTGACAAAAAATTCTTTCGATATGAAATTCTGCCAAACTTTTATTCGTAAAAAATACCTTTTAGGCAATAAAAATTAATACGTAACAAATAACAAAACGTAAATTGTTTTTAACAAAACGAGCACAATTTGAAAAAAAAAGTATCTCGACAAACTGTTTTAAAAATTTATTCTTCAACAAATGAATTTCGAAAATTTCCACGAACAATATTATTTCTACGAAATAATCCAAAAAAAACTGTGTTTCAAAACATAAACAAACGGCAATCAATCCGTCAATTTCACGCAATTTTTTTCAAGAATTGCGGTTTCCCAAAAAACTCGGAATTACCGTCCTTCCTTCCTTCCTTCCTTCCTTTCAAAAAAAAAAAATATATATATATAATACCCTTATAAAAGAAGGAAAAATAAAAAGTAAAAAAAAAACGAGGGAACAGTGCAAAAACCGCAATCCGCAATCCGCAATCGTTTCTGCAAGCAATCTGGCAAAAACTGGCAAAATTCCCTCCCTCCCCTCGGAAAAATCCTCGAATTTCCCGCACGGTATGGGAACAGCTTTTCCATTCCCCTAGTTGGACCCTAGTGATCGCTATCCTGCGACGCAAAAATGACCGGATAGGAACGGAATTTGGCATTAATTCGCGGCGGAAACGCGTATTCGATGGCCAAGGACGATCCACGTGCTGGCGTGAATCCCGCATATAATTTGCCCGCGCGCGGCGAGCCCGAGGGGAAGAACGATGGTACGCGAGCCGCGGAATAAGTAGTATCGGTGAAATATGGTCCCGACGGAGGGCGTTTTTTTGCGGGCACACTTTATGCGCGCCGGAGACTGCCAAAATTCCTCCGTTTCTCCACATGGGTAAGCATCGAGACCCAGCCTCGCGAGGTCGTATCCATGTCTAAGCGAAATCCGTATCGCGCGTGGAAAAGGAAAAAAGATTATGAACGTTCGTGTTCGAACGATTTTCTTTCCAAAAAAAGAAAATCTTCCTCCTCAAGCTTTCTTATTTCACCTTTTGCCTCCGTATATCGGCGGTTGGTTGATTTTTCTCATTTTCGATATTCGTTTCGTCACTTTAAAGTCATTTTTCGTATTTTTGCTTCCCGCTTTTTCCTATTCGCTGGACGGAAAACTTTCCTTTCAATCGGATTAATTATAATTCCAATTCGTTATTTTATCCGAATGATATTATGGCAAAAAGTGGACGGTATAATTTAATTTCTAAGATGCACAATTTTAATAATCGTGGAGAGTCGGGAAATGGAATTGAGCGTGGTCTCGTGAAGGTAAATCTTGAAATCCCGGGAATATACGATCTTCTCAAAGTACATGATTTCTTTCAAGTTCAATCCCCCGTTTCTAAACGGCTTAGACGTAGCAAACGAAAATTTAACAATCTCATAAACATTTAATATCCTTCCTTCCCAGGATCCGCATCCACGCGGATATTATACTTCTCCGCGTTTCTAAATACATCCTCGCCAACACGTTTCGATCGTTATTAAAAATCGCTCATTACCAAACTCGAACTTCTGATCTAAATGTAACGAGACTCGCAACTCTCGTTTCGAGAGTCGCAATATGCCGCCACGAGTTCCAGTCTCCCTCGAAACCAATCGGTTTAATCGATGTTTAACCGATTTCGACAAAGTTCCTGTCATAGAATTTTTGTCGTTAGTTAAGATTTCGCGCGCGCAACGGCGATTCGTTTTCCTGAAAATATATCGAGAATTCAACGACCATGAATACGATTGAATACGATTAATAATATAGGAGGAGTTGATTTATCACACCACCTGGATACGTGTTCTTTAATATTGTTCCCTTGACTCACGTGCCAACCATCGTACGATCTGTTGGTTGCTGGAAGATATTTTGGTAGCTATAGATCGTTTTGTGATCCTCGAACTCGAAGATTTATTTATTTATAATTTTTCTTTTTTGGACGATTGATATCAAATATCGTCGCGGAAGAAAAAATCTCGTTGAATGGACGAACAACTTAGAAAACTTAAGCTCTTCCACGTAAAGTAGTTATTTAACATTCGTTTAATACTCGTTTTTCGTTTCCATTCACCGTGATCGAATTTGAAAATATCAATCAAAGCACACGTGGAAATTTTTTCAAGCCCCGAAAGATCGATCATAACACCAAATACAGTGCAAACTGTGATCTTTTCTCGAAGCAAATTTATCCCAACGAAAAATAAAGCGTATTACGTGATATCAGATGCAGAGTTGGCGTCGATGCTAGCGTTTATTTTCAACCGTGGACGAGACGGTCCAGATCGGGAAAAAGGCAAAGATAAGAAACCTCTTCCCTCCTCGTGCATGCAAACAATCGATAAGTAATCAATGTTCATCGTTTTGTTGTTCCTCCCTTCCGGCTATGTACCCTTTTCTCCGCGATACGGTTTTAAGAAAAGAAATACCGGTTCGATAACCACTTATCGATATATACTCTTCTTTTCGACTTTGTCCGAGGATTTCGAGGAAATGAAGAAAGAAAAGAAAAAACGCGAGAAATCGTTAATCAAATATTTATAACCCTCTCGAAACCTTAAACTTGGTGAATCAGGCAGAACGGTAAGGTTTTTTCTTCTTCCTTCTTTTTTTCATTTTTTTTCTCTCTTTTTTCAAATACGAGCCATTAATTAGAGCCATCAACTCTTGGTAATTTCCTCGCTTTCATATTCGAAACTTGGACTGCTCGACACATCGCCGTCTTCGAGCGGCGAACGGATGGAAAGACGGGACTCGAGATTTGCAATTGAAATGTGCTAATCAAGTTACTGGGACGGAGGTCATTCGTTCGAAAGGTTTCTTGCTTAATTAAGTCGTAATTTTGCATCCTTGGAATCGAAGCGCGAAACGATGGGGGATGAATAAAAAAAAAAATAAAGAAAGAAAGAAAGAAAGAAAGGAAGGAAGAAAGGAAGGGGTGAGGACAAGGATCGAGGAAAGCTGTCGACTCTGGTGAAACTTCTTCTCGATCTCGTTTGCCTTTTCCTCCCCCAACGTCGATGACGTTAGGAAGGATAAAAAACGAATCCACTTAATGGGCGGAGTAATTAGACGGTATTCAACGAGAGGAAATTTAAAGAATTTCTCTCAAGAATTAAAAAAAAAGGAGGGTACAGCGTGTATCTGTATGATTTCTCTAGGATCCTGTGAAAAAAGAAAAATATTAAGTTAGAAATGTTAATAATGCGTGCAACGTTTGAAACGGGATTGCGGTTGACCCGAGCACGAAATCCCTTTCCTGCGTGCTTCGCACGTTTTCCTGAAGTTTTCATATACTTGGAATAGATAGGAACAGTTGAATTTGCACTTTGCCCACCGGTGGACACGAGACGTTTCGTTGTTTTAACGGAGGGAGAAGTGGAACGGAAGTCGGAATTAGAATTAAGGACAACCGCAACACGTTTACCTCGCGATGAATTATGACGTTTTCGCGAGCTATTCCGTTTAATTTATTATTAATGGAAAAGGAAATCCTCTCTTTTAAATAACGAAAAACAAAAATATTATTTTAAATAAATTTCGTAATTGACGTGTAACAAAGAAAAGAAAAACACTCGACGAACTTATTTTCAACAGGCAATTTGTAATTTAATATCAAATCAAAATTCTTTTTTTTAAACCTATCTTTCCATCAAGATCGTAGATCAATTTCAAAGAGAAAAGATATATATATAAAAAAATTGAGTATGAGAAAATTTCATCAAAATTATCGAAAGGAAAAATTCCTTCGATATAATTCGACATGAATTCCACATTAAAATGGCCATCACGTTTACGGGACTTAAGGGATAGCAAATTACATGCAAAATCGAATGCCGCGTATCGCGTCATAGCGCACAACGAACCGTTCCTTTTTTGGAAAAACAGACGGAAAAGGGACTTTGTCGGCACGTCTCAAGTTTACCCGGACGAAGTTCCGGTAAATCGAACATTCCGCGAAACTTTGACGGCGCCCGTGACTCGCTCGAGGAATTTAAAAGTTTCCGCCAACCCTCTCCCCCCTGGGGACCCTAGCAATCTTGGCCGGACCGGTTACCTAATACACACCGTCAAAACTATTTTCACGCCGCGTTCTTAAATCTCAAATTCCAAACGACGCGAGTACAATAATCGTCCTTGTGCAAATTTAATTCGAATGTATTTTTATTTAAAGTCGCTCCACCTTTCGAAGAGGAAAGATTTATCAAGTTTTAGGGCTCTTGAGGATTAACGAAATTAGAGATCTTTCTAACAATCAAACTTACCGTCAATCGTATCAACATCAATTATTATTTTTTACATGCTCGCCACACCCAAAGAAAAAGACTTATATATATGTATATGTTTCCCCAAAGTGGAAACGTTTGGAAGGCAAGTAAACGGAGGAGAGAGGATCGAGAAGGAGAGAGCCCAAGAGGAGAATAAATATCAGGATCGATCTGATCTGAACGGGGTCAGGGGAGGGGGCGACGCGAGCGAAATGTCGAACGAAGAAGGTTCCGTCCACGGAAGTTTCTTAAGGGCGGTGAAGAAAAGCGAGCGCGTAAGATTTAAACGGAGAGGAGGAGGGGGTGTAACGGAGAAACATTTTAATTTCGCGGGAATATCGCGGAGTTGGATCGGATGGACGAGTTCTGGCAAAGGTTCTATCCACGGTGCGGGTGTATCTCGGTGGTCGGCGGGCGCTGGAATCGCCACGGCAATTTCATTTGTCCCATTTCGAAGCGAAATAGCTTATAATGTCGAAATAAAACGTCCCCGGGAACCGCCTAGTCGCCACGTTTCGCCACGATCGTCGAGAGATCGCGAAGATGGCCGGGGGAAATATGGAAATCTACCAACCCTCTGGCACCGTAATTCGATTTCGGCTCGGTGTATCCTACGCTATCCTTAACGACACACGACCTCGTTAGCTCCATCTCGCGCGATTTAACCCCGCGGCGAAATTGTTGGACTCGTTTCCCGTGGATCCCGGTGAATGATGGCTCTTTTAATTGGCGGCCTCTTGGACCGAATAAAAGGGATTCTTTGGAGATTTGTATTTTTTCTTTCCTTCTTTCTTTTTTAGAATAATAAGAGACGACTCCTCCCTTTCCAAGGATCCTTTCCATCCAGCTTCTAAAATCCACGAATCAATGAACAATATTGCCAGCCTCGGATTCACCGTCTTGTCCCAGAGACAATCGAGAAAGGAGGATGGATCGATGTATAGGCAGACGTCGCGTTTCGAGCGAAAGAACCGCTTCTACGTGGCTCGCAACCCTCTCTCCCGCACGCTTCTATTCGGTTGATGTTCATTCCTCCGCGTCTCCGCCGGGACAATACGATGCGCCCGATTGTTCCGCAGGAGGATTGTGAAACACGAGAAACTAGCTGCCACTCCGGGCAACTCTGGGGGAGATATATATCCGGTATAATTCTTAAAAATTTAATTTTCCCATTCGTTTGTTTCTTACTTTTGGCCGCGCGAAATTCACAGAGAGGAAAAGGGAAAAGTGTAACGAGCAACGAGATATTTCGATATTTTTTTCTTCTTTTTTTTTTTTTTTTTTTTTTTTTT
>NW_006263502.1:1840731-1841589 GCF_000469605.1 Apis dorsata
GAATTAATTTATCTCGAACGCTTTGAACGTTCGCGCGATTTCACGGAGGAGGGGATAATTTATTTATAAAACGCGTTGTCGAACGGGTTTTGATTCGGTGTCACGTTCACAGGCGCAACGATAACGCGTTCCAATTTCCGAGAAATCGGGATATAATCGATCGGGGTGAGTATACGGAACGATAATGCGCCGTTTGTTCGATAGATCTCTAAATCAAAATCGAATCGTTAAAGCTTGATCACCGCGTTAATCGAACTTTCGCAGTTGAGAAATTGTTACGTGGTTGCCGAAACCGGTTCCCCGGCATCCCGATCCCGAAAAAGGGGGAAACGCACTATCGGCAAAGTTCACATCGCGAACGAGCGAGAGCAGGTTTATACAAACCGAACAGGTTTAATTAAAAATCCATTGTTAATACATCCTTTCATCCTCTATATATCTCGATAAACGCTCGTTACAATTGATAATAACGCTATTGACTCGGGTGAAAATCCAATTTTTGGATCAAAAAAAAAAAGAAAAAAAAAGAAACGCTTAAATTTATCTCTTTACCTCTTACAACTTGATCGATCTATTTTTTTTTTTTTTCTCTCTCGTTCGAAACTCGACGAACAAATTTTTTTTCTTTTTTTTTTTTTTTTATTATCTCGTCTCTCGCAACGAGACACGTGTAAAGTTTGAGAATTTTTTTACGAATATCGTATGAAAATATTGATCCACGGATTCTAAAAAGTTCGAGAATCCGTGTATAATATTCCTGCCCGAACAATTTTCTCAACTACGGTGAACGGCGAGTTTCTGCCAGTTCCCCCAGATTTATTTTCCTTTTTTTTTTTTTTTCCCCATCACGTTGAAAAA
>NW_006263502.1:1841635-1842699 GCF_000469605.1 Apis dorsata
TTTCCCATCGATGCTAAACGATTTCCTATCGACGGCGATATGCAAATAGTGGAATTTTTATACGCGCGCGCCCGCGCCGGTCATTTTTCATTCACGCGGACAAAAGCATCCCCGTCTCCTTCCCCGAAAACGGCGAAACTTCCCGCTACCTGTCGAACCTGGCGAAGATTTAAATATTATCGTCGGACGATCGAATTATTTCTCGATCGGAAAATTTCGAGATGGGAGAATATCGAACTCGGACACGGCACTTGCATTGTCCGCTAATGCAAATTCGATCTGAACGACAGGACGGAATTATCATTTCGGCCGATCGTAACTTTCGTATCCTGCAACAGAAAAAGGAACACCTCGAAAAAGGTTCGATCGGTTTCCTTGCCACTCTTTTCGTTTCCCACTCCTTCCTTTTCAATAATTCTTTAGAACAACACTGGAATCCAACACTTAATACCCTTTGATCGACCAAGAGTGCTTCGTTCTCTCTCTCTCTCTCTCGATATTCTCGCTCTTTAACCTTTCGTATTCATTGAGATGCTTCTCAATCTGGTATCTGTAAGTCTTTACAGAAAATCTCCGAAACTCGCTTCCGGGGAAACGAGATCCGCGACGATCGCAATCAGTTTTAATCTCCGCATTGCAGAGAGAGAGAGAGGCAATGAGGGTAAATGGGGAAAGGTGTAAAGGGAAAGGGGTAGTGAGGGGGATCAATTTCTCGATTTCTATTTATATAAATTGAAATCAAATCTAACGTTTCAATTCACGAATTTCTCGTGTTATGCGAAGAATGCGTTTTCTTTCATTCGGGGAGAAGCGAGGAATCCTTCTCCTTTTTGGTCTCAGAATCTTTATTATTAGTTATTATAAATATTATATTCTTCGATATAACGAGAAAAATAACGCGGTATTAATTCAGAAAAATTACAAAAATATTCCATTCATATTATTTTAAATATTAGACGTGCAAATAAGTTCCTTCTTCTATTTTTCTACGATCATTCAACTTCTGGCCGAATTCGAATTACTTCCTGTTCGTGCTGCCATCTGAAAAAGCGTTCTTTTTAATC
>NW_006263502.1:1842850-1857233 GCF_000469605.1 Apis dorsata
CGAGGAATCCTTTTTCTGTGATTGCTCTCAGAATCTCGAAATGAGCGTCTGCAAAATTTTGAGAATCTTTTTGAAAAATAATTATGTTTATACGTGTACGATATTGTTAGTTATAAATATTATATTCTTCGATGTTACGAGAAAAATAACGCAGTATCGGTATTCAAGGCACGTATTAATTTAGAAAAATTACAAAAATACTCCTTTAATATTTCTTTAAATATTAGGCGTGCAAATAAGTTCCTTCCCCTTTTTTTCTACGATTATTCTGAATTCGAATTACTTTACCGTTTCTGGTGCCATCCGAAAGAGCGTTCTTTCGTTTTTAAAATGAGCTCTGAGAGTTTTCAATCCCGTGCAACAATTTCAAGTAATGTGGCGTGCGAGAAGCATTTGTATTCCAGTTTAAGAAATCAGTTGTTGAAGCTACTGAAATGGTTTGCGCGCCACTGGGAGAGAACGCTGTATCTTACGGAACGTGCAAAAAGTCGTGCCAAAGATTTACAGCCGGAAATTTTAATTCGGAAGACGGCGATCTTTCGAGCGCACCGAGAAAGTTCGATGACGGTGAGTTAGAAAGAAATCGCCCGACGTAAGAAGAATTGGCAGAAAGAAAGTCAATAGACAGGTATCTATCCAACTGAAACAATCGAATAATCTTCTCCCTGATTTACGTAATAAAATTTGGAGAAAAAAAAAAAAGAAAAGAACTTCCTACCTAATGTAATACATTCAACTTTCCCCACAAGTTGGAATATTCAAGGTTACACCCTTCTTAAATATTTACGCTTGACATTAATCCCAATCTAACCTCGAACCCATTTCGAATCTGCTTGATCCCATTACTAGGAAACCGGGATTTATTCCGACACCGCGTGGGAAACAATTAAAGATTCCTGGTCATTACCAGCAAGCTGGTAGAGGAAATCGAGAGGGTTCATCCAGGTGATGGTGGGAAGGGTGGTGATCCTCTTCCAATTAACGTCACGTTCTCCGTAGGGATCGTTATCCTTATCGTCGGCCACTTTCCTCGAGGCCAGCGTGGAAACGATCCACAACGTTTCCACGAAAAGAAAAGTTGAACCGCCTGCTGCTACTTCTTATTCCACTTCCGCTTTGTTTTAGGACAGCCCAGGGAATCGTAAGCGGCGCGGCTGCGGATGCTTCCGGATGCGGCTCCCCGCGCTCTTTCTTCCGGTAAATCCGCCTCCCCTTTACAATTTGCGGCGAGGGAAAGAAAGGAGGGGGATAGAAAAGTTCTTTCGAGGGAGCAGGAACCCCGGCGGTGGCAAAATGACACCGGCCATCGCCGATCACGGCTATTCAAGAGTGTAAAAAGAACGATAAAAAGGAAGCGGTGTGGATGTCTCGCGCGTCCGATGGGAATTTGAACTGCATACTTTCCAAGACTTTTTTCTTTTCTTCCTTTTTTTTCTTTTTTTTTTTTTTTAATATAGGAAAGAGATAAAATGAACGAAACGACGTGTAAAGAGATTTAGAGGGAGAGATAAAGGTAGGTATAGGTAGGTATTAGTAGTTTATAGAAAAGTATTTCAAACAAAGTTTAGGTAACTGTAATATATTAGAGAATATGTTAGAGCTTTATGATTATGATTTTCAGAACGGATTATAGAATATCGTTGATTATAGAATGAAATTGAAAAGATGAAGCAAACAAGAATTTAAACTAGAAAGTTAACGATAATGTTATGTGTTAATACTGATCAGATGTGATGTAAAATATCTCGTATTTTGAATGTTTTTTAAGAGTAAGATTTATTGAATAATTGAAAGTTCGTTAAAGGATGGAAGAGAGGAATTTCCCGTGAAATTTGGAAAACGTGTTTTAGCATCGTCAAGGCAATGTCAATTTTCACCCTTAACGTCCCCAAGTTCGATCGAAAAGAAGCGGGAACATCGGATGTAAGTAGCGACGATTGGCTGTCGAGCAACAACTTCCGGCGAGAGCAATGTCTAATTTTTCAAGCTTCTCGTGCACGCAGCAATTTCCGGGCCACCTCGATACGAGCTATTTGTCAATTGGTCCATTTCGAACGAGAAATTTAGTTAGTTTTTCCGTAGGCAGGAAATAAAAAGGCGATTTCCTCGATTGCATTGCTATTATTTCAAGAATTGGGACGGTTTTTTATATTCTCCTTTTTCTGTGGAATGTAAAAAATATTTGTGAATTACCAATTCAATTATCTTATCGTTTAAAATAATTATCTATATACCTTATCAGAAGATAGAGATACAGTCGACTCGAAATTAATAAGAAATTAATTAAACAAAAAATATTAGAAGAACAATTAAATTTAATTTATATACGTGCAACAAATAACTTATCTTATTGATTAATATGTAAATATTTATTGCATAATTATGTTATTATTACGTACTCATTTAAATCAATCCTTTCAATTAAGAATTAATTGTTCAACATTTTCTCGAGTCGAGTATGAAATATTCTTAAAGAAAAACGACTTTCTGTAACAGGAGTCTAGAATGCTGATAGAGGAACTAAATAGAGACGCGAGGAGAAGATTCAAGACCACTATATCTATACTTATACACTTCCATTACTTTTGTCTCTACATTAATAAGAAGATAGAACGACAATATCGAACAGAGTTTATTTTTTAATATAACATCTTAGCACTTCGTATGATATTAATAGGGATACAGAAGGAAAATAGAAGTGTTAGACAAGAGGAGCAATGAAAGGGTATAATTTTATTATTAATTTATCATAACATATTGATGCTTTCGATCCAATGTTACTAGGATTGTAGAACGACAGAAGAGCTAAGAGTTTCCGACAGTACCGATACTCTTTCTTCCAAGCGATGCATCTTCCAAGTAACAGAACAACAGAACGTGGCAAGAAAAATATCGATCTCAACAAGTTGGACAAGTTAACCAACAGGAAAGAAAAATACATCGTTGAATTTATTTTCAAATAGAAATCAAATATTAATCTTTTCGAAAATGTTGTAAAAAAAGTTCAAAAAGGAATTAACAATTCCGTAAAATTCAATTCGACGATCCATTTTATTCGTTCCTCCCCTTTCTCGTAGAAATTCTTCTTCGAAATTCTTTCTCTTAATACACTATCGTTCAAGAAATATATCAGCCAACATCAGCATCGATCCAGAAACGACTTTCAACCTCCGGTTGAATGATCCTGGTGCAATTTCATTTTATCTATCAGATCAATATCTTGCTAAAAAGTATTCCTCGATCAGTTCTTAGAAGCTCCACGTAGAGATCTGCCACGTGAGCAGGATCCTACGGTTGCATAACCGTAACCGGAAGCTCTGTTTCGCTAAGATGAAATACACGTGAAAGTTGCAGCTTACCAAGATTCGATCGTTAATTCGAGTGATCAGTGTCCGAAATCGATAACCGAAACTTCATCCCCAAGTTCCAAGTAATTTAATTTTCAGACAGTTCCGCGATCGAAAACCTGGCACCACACATCTTCGACTCGCTTACACGCCCGTAAGTTTCCCCGACGTAATGTCTACGCCCATACATAAACTGGGAGCAGACTGCAACTTCTGCTTTCTTGGCTGGTCTTGCTTTTGATAGCACCCATCGGCTTCCTGGTTTATTTGCAACTGACGGAGGTGGGAAACTTGGTTCCGTTTATGGAGCAGCCATCCTGAAACTGGAATACCACTGATTAATATCCACGGATTTATGAAGCATTAAGGACGTAGAAGAAAAAAAAATATAGAAGGAACGTGGTCGATAATAATTATGTAATTCTCGCTTAAAGTTCAAAACTTTTATTTAAAAATTAAATTATAGGTCAATCCTTAGCAACGATAAAATTTTGGATTAAAAAGTTTCTGACAATTCCATATCGTGGAAATTTGACACCTTAAAAGAGAGAGAGAAATTTCGAGAGTATTGCGAATGAAGGAATAAAAAGGGAAGAAAGAAAGATTTCAGAGAGGCTGATGGAAGGAGACATTTATGTCTGCTGATCGGAGAACAAGCATGGTTCGATAAATAGCGTCCTTTTGGTAGTCCTGCGCGCTTTGAACAGGTTCCATTGCTTTGTCCATCCGCCATCAAATGAACTCGAGAGTCTACGTAATAATTAGGTATAGACAAGGCCTAAATGGCAGTCTCAAAGTGGTCGTTATCGACATCAACGGCACGTTGTCGACACAGACGCCGCTGCTACAGATACCTAATCATTCGAACGATCGATGAAAATTTCAAAGGGAAGCTTGAATAAATGTATTTCTTCCTATTCAGCAAAACGAAGAGATCATAATTCTTTTGTTTAATACGTACATATTCTGTGGAATCGAATAGAATTAAAAGGATAGATAAATTATTCGATAGGAATAATTAAGAAATTGAAAATATATCTATGGGAGAGATGTGGTTCGTAAGGATATATTTTTATGAATGTATAGATATACTATAGGTACAGTTGAAGTTAAAATTCGAAGACAAAAAATTTATTTAATATATTTATAACGTATACATACAATTGGAAATTGATTGGAAAAAGTATCACGTATGAATACAAATTAATGTGTTGGTGTATATAATGTATCATATTTAACACTGATTTTATTTTTGTAACGTATATTACTATGTACATACAGCTTTTGATATAGAATATTTTGATTTAACGGGTTTAATTGGGATTCCAATTATGCGAAACTGTGAACAAGATCGAAAAATGGATTATAAATAAATTCGAGTAATCTGGTATATCATTGCACAGATTTATCGTGTTTTTTAAATCGGTTCAGTGGTTAGTTGTTAAAAAAAAAAAAAGGAAAATTCGAAGCAATAAAATCAAAACGATATATTCGTGCGATAAAATAAAATAAAATAATACAACCATGAAAAATCGTTTATCCAGGGGAAGAAAACTCGATGTACCATTTACGTTTGTTTTTACAACTTGTGCATTTTTATTGATTCCGATAAGTTTATCCCGAACAAGTGCGTAGAAATGTATAGTATCTCATTGGAAACGTTCTCTCGATGAGGAGTCGAAAGTTCGTTCGATCGTGAAACAATTGCGCGGATCCTCGTAAAAGCGCGGCGTGTTCGAACTTGCGCTCATAAAAATGCATTTCGCTCGATGGACGAGCTTAAAAACCATCCGTACCCGTAAACAATAACAGCGTTGTGTATAAATAGTCAGCTAATGATCTGCTCAACCCGGTCAGAAACTTCGATCGAACTTCCATAAAGAAAGTTTCCACGGGAAAGTTTTCAAAGTGAAAAGTTGCGCGCATTTTCTTCCTATTATTGATGAAACGAAGTTTCACCGGCTGATACTCGAAATAATTTTCTAACCGATCTCCCTTCTCGATCTGTTGCATTTGATATCAAGTCCCGAAAGGTGTACTATGCGGAGAACACCTGTCGGTGATCCCTTCATGGAGGTAAAATTTTTTTTCTTTCTCTCTTTTTTTTTTCCTGTTTCCAACTTCGCCGCAAAGAAGTTTCTCATAGCTTTCAACTGGTAAGATAAAGTTCGAAGAACGACCTATATTACAGGTCTCAGAGCGTCACCTTTGATTGATTGTATCGGAAATCTGCTTGGAACTTTGTGTTCTCCTAGAGTTTAAACTGTTGTCGAGTTTTTGGCGAGGCAGTTGCTTTTAGCTTCGGCTTATCCATAAATGCGCTACTTTATGGTCTTACCAGTTGAGGATTTGCAGATAAACGGAGAGAAACTTCGTTTAAGCAGAATTACAGATGGCTTATTTACCCTGCGAGAATATTCTTGGAAATTTCCATTCTATTTTCTATTTTCTCAAGAGAGAATTTTTATGAAATAGATAGATAAGCACGTATACACGATAGAGCACGCTCTTTGCGTTGCCTGATTTAGATTTGAATTGTTCAACAGATAAAAACGAGTCGAACAATTTTACAGTAAACAATGTCGAAAACACACAATCGCAAACTCCAATATCATTATGCAATTTTACATTTTCATCGGCTTAATAGTATCTAGTCGGAATTTGAACACATCAAGATCCACACGAATTCATTCGAAATCCAATAAATACGTCAAAATTCGAGATTCAAGATTCTCTTCGTACGCGAGAAAAAGTTAGATCAAAAATTTATTAGAGTAATTCATCATCGTGCATTTTCATTTTCCGTTGCTATCAAGATTCGTAGCAAACCGAAAATGAATAACAGAATTTTTTCGAAACAGAGAGATGTAATTCGTGCTATCTTCTTTTATTATATCGATGTGATACAACATATAGGATAGAGCAACAATTTACAATATCTCTATTTTAAACAATCTGTTACATTAAGAGAAATATTACAAATACATCTTTTTCCAAAAACGCATTTTTAAAGTTTCAAAAGATCAATTTTCTTTTAATATTCCTATAATATTTTAATCTTGCATCATTTCTTTTATGATGATTCATATAATTCAAAAAAATCAGAAAATCATCATCCCACTTTATATTTTTATATAAATATTCAATAAATATTTATATATTTAAACACTTCTTGATCAATCGTAATTCATAGTCATAAAAATTGAAAGAAACAACATATAATTTTCTCGATTTGGATAGATAATGATTAACATTTTTTAATATTTTCTCTTAATAGCTAAGAACAAACATTTAATTTTCGTAAAATACATTTTGTTTAAAAACTTGATAAGATCAGAGACATTCATCAGCATTCCACGACAGTACAAACAGTATATCAGATAACACTTTGATTGTATTTTCAGCATAATTTCTTAACGACTAGATGTACAACTTTGGTATGGGCACAATAACAGCATCAAAAATACATATACATATATATATATATATATAGATCGAAAATTGATCGTTTCACCTTACTTAATCGCAACATTATCATATCACAATTTTTGGCGAATAAACAGAGAAAACAAACAAGATATATTGAACACGTTGTGCGTACGAGAGTAACAGATAGATCACGTTATCGGGAAGAAGATACGTTCAACGATTTGCAACGAGACATAATTTTGTACTAGTGGAAGCTATTAATGGAAGACAACAGTGTGCGCGTGAATGCAGGAAACAACATGTATAAAGGTATACAATTTTAAATCATTGTTAGTGCTTTGAAATTTTATACATCTTCGATATTTTCCCATGCATATGCATATGCAAATAATATATTTCGAAATATTTAAAGATAAGATATATTCAAATACAAGTCAGTCAGTCCACAATGTTAGTTAAATAAAAAGTATAAATTTTACGAAGCAAATTATTCAGTTACGCTATGCGTAAGAACAGTGTCAGCAGTAGCAGGAAGTACTTGGAGGCGGTGTGTCACGCTCGTTGCATCGTAACACTTTCTGGTGAGGTAGCAGTGATTTATCCACAGTAGTCTCCATCCTGCGCATCACCCGGTCCAGAAGTATCTCCACGGCACGTGCTACATTCTGACCCGTGGCTGCACTTGTTTCCAGATAGACCAAGCTGAAAAGCATAATTCATTGAAATTTTTAATCTTCCTGTTCTTCTTGATCTTTATAATTTATACTTTTGGCAGTATTTTCTTCAAAAAAAAAAAAAAAAAAAAAAAATACTTAAATAGGATGTTTCAATAAACTTATATCTTTTAAAGATTTGAAGTGTAAATAGTGGAAATTGATTTAATTTATTTTACAATTATATTGACAATAGAAACAAAATAAAACAAAATAATATATGAAACAAAATAATTGATAAATAATATAATAAATAAGTTTGCTTGAGAAATTGTTATAAAAATATAGACATTTATAATTTGAAATAAAAATATGATTACAGTAATGCTGGATGTAATAATTAATCGCATAATTGATGAGGAAGATAATAAGTAATACCATGTACTATGTTATTTACCCATGTTTCTCTGCTAATTCCCGTGCCTTATGTTCACTAACAACTCGTTTATCTTCGAGGTCGGACTTGTTTCCACAGAGAATTATGTCTGGATCTTCGCAATATGCGTGAGTCTACACGTATACAGATATGAATCAACGATCAAACAAAAGAATATTTAATAAGAAACGGAAATAATACCATAATGAAGTAGTAGATAGTAAACAGCTTAAGAATTAAAACTGATACAATTCTAATTCATTTTCTTTTTTATAATAAAATATATGAAAAGAAAACTTTGTTTAAAATTTTTTTTTTAATTATTATTTCAATTAAAACAATATATATTAATATACTACATATAATGCTTTATTTTTAAAATGTTTTTAATACTAATAAAAACATATGAATTTTTTATATTATTCATCAGAATAATCAATCAATTGAAAAATCATCATATATTAACGATTATTTCAATAAAAACATGATGCAAATCTTTTTTAATTTTCATTCAATAATTTTGTACATACTTGTATATTAATAAATTTTACGATCTTTCGATCGAACGATAGTTTGAGTTTTTTTTTATGTAAGTATGCATAAAATAAAAAGTTTTTTATTTAAAAGATTTAATATCTACTATTAAATTAATACTAGTCTACAATTATTTTTAGCATGCAAACAAAATAAAGCACATTTTATGCTTCAAATTTTCAGGCACAATTGATTAAATTTTTTTTATTTCAAGATCCAAGATTTCTAAACAATTTTAATTTATATCATGCAATATATCAAAATCAAAATATTAGTATTTTTAATAGAATTACAATAAATAGATTAACTCAAATCATCATTCATTGTACAATGTTTATGATAATAATGTTAATAAATAATGTATATACCCTAAGCTGCTCCAGCCAATTTCTTACTTCAAGAAAGGACAACTCATTGGTCAGATCAAAAATTAGAAGGAAACCCATAGAATCCCGGTAAAAGGCTGTAGTTAGACTTCTGAACCTGAACATTAGTAGCATTGCAGCACTTGCTATGAAATCTAACATTGCTCTATTATAAAATATTAATTGCTTGCAATGAAATCTTTTTTTTTTTAATTTATATTAATAAATTTAATTTTTTTTACTAAAATATTGTTAAAAAAACACTAAAAGCCTTTTTTGATATGCATTATTATAAAATAGTCTCTAATATATTATATAATATATTATTATAATAAATGTTACCGCTCTTGACCAGCTGTATCCCACAATTGCAAATGCACACGTTGAGTTCTACCATTTGCCGTCTGGTATATCTGTAATAATTAATGAATTTAATTTATAAGTGATAACATATGTGTGTAAAAAACAATTATTATATTATATATTTATATTTTATTTATATAAATATGTTTTCAATATATTTTAAATAAATAAAATTTATATAAAATAAAATAATTTGTATTTATAATAATAAATAAAATAATATAAGCAATAACATATTTAATGAGAGTAATTTCTTACCACACGTTTTTCTTTAAAATCAATACCAACGGTGGATATAAAACGAGATTCGAACGTGCCATCAGTATATTGATATAAAAAACTAGTTTTGCCGACTCCAGAGTTTCCAAGAGCCAAAAATTTAATAAGATAATCATATTCCATTTTGATATATTAATAACTAATTATGCACACTTTTATCGTAAAACTTTGTTAAAATGGCTACTTTGATATAAAATTCTATGAACTGTTTTTAGCATGACTAAAAATCCAAAAAATATAACTTGTATGCGATTACGCTTAATCTTTCAATTTTAAAATGAGAAATGATCGCTACAGTCAAAAAGAAACATGTGCGGCATTAGACACCTGTTGCCTACGTGTACAATTTTCAAAACATTCGCGCGTTTCACGATATAATATTCAACGTGTAACGTCATTTATTCTAATAAATTTAAATATTTTATGATCAAAGATAAACAGAAGAAACACGTAGAAACAACACCTTACTCAAAATTCATGAACTATACTGAACCTTGTTCACAATGATGTAAGATAGTATGTGTATAGAATAACGCCACGGAAATTGCTGATAATTACAGTAGTACCAAATTAACAAAGGAAATTCGAAAAAATATAATCTAATTTTAGATTATATTTATAGATATAGATTATTTAGAGAAATGAGAAATTAAATAATTGTAATATTTGACATTTGCAATTGATTTACATTTTTACAACTTATTAAATAATATAAATATAAAAAAATACATTGATTTTTTTATTTTTATATTTAAATTTTTTATACTGAAATTTATAAGACTACAATTTTTTACATATTAAGTGCATATATAGTATAAAAAGATTTTTTTTTAAATATAAAAAGTAAATTATAAAATGAATATTTCCATAGAAATAGTTGGTAACTATGGTGCATATATCTATATCTTAAGAATAATAATAGTTTATATTTTATATAAAAACCCAATATAATAATTAATAATTAACATTAAATCTTTTTTAATAAATTATAATTCGAATTAAAATTTATTATACTTATTTTTTTTTTAATAAATATAATTGCAGTTATATTATTCATAACCTTAAAAAATAATCTAAAAGATATTTTCATTTATATTTCAATAACAATGATATTAATTATTCAATTATGAAATATAAACGGTATCTCCAACAGTAATAATTTCATTTTCTTTATTTTCTTTACTTAAATAAATACCAAATTTCATTTTTCCGTGAAATTGTTCTGTAAGTGTACGTAGTGGTTCTACTGTTTTTACACCAGTGGTTTGATCAATACAAATCATTTGACATCTAGTGCATGGTCCTATTATCTAAAAAAAAAATCATTAATAATCAAAAAGTTAATTACAGATTATTTTTATTTTTATTCTTTTTTCAAAACATACTATAAAACTATTTTTTCCAATATAAATATGTTTCCATTGTGTTTCCTCAAAAGCTTCACAACCACTTATTATTATATTTCCTCTAAATCTATGTATAATTGTGTCTTTTTTCACTTCTTTATCACGTACTTTATCACTAAGCCATAATACACTTGCTTTGTTTATTAATAAAAATTGAGCTTGACTAGAAAACGATAATTCAGATTTAATATTAGCTGTAAAAGAAAAATATATTTATATGATAAAATAAAATTTTAATTTTATTTTTAATTAATAGTAGTAATTAATAGTATAATATAAAGCATACCCTTTTCTTTATTATCATTATTATTTTGTTTTATAAGTCTCAAATTTGGAAGTCCTAATGCTAAACTTATCCAATTAGAAACATCTGAACCACAATCAGTACCTTGTACTTTATGTCCACATACTCTACTTTGGCATATAGTTTCATTTTTGGAATTATCTAAAGGAATATCCATAATAGGCATTCCTAAAATATTTTTGAAATATTAAATTTACAATATATATATATATATATATATATATATATAAAATAAATTTTTACCTGGATAATGTAATTGCATAATTCCTTTTTCTTTAAATATAATTGGTTTTAACAAACAAAGATTAATATGTTGTTTTTGTGTTAAACAAGTACCAGAAGATGTAATAATCATCCATTCTCTATCATATTCTAAACCTTTTGAATTTAAATTCCAAGAATTTGTTATCTTATAAGCAGCACATGATTTTATTGGATATATATATAATTGTTCTAAAGTACATTCTTTTTTAATTATACTAGTGTTTGTTATTAGTTTAAAAATTGGATTATCATTAATATGTGTTAATGTTTCTTTTTTTCTATCTTGTAAGTTATTACTAATTTCAGTTGCATTATTATGTATCACATATTTTGTTGTATCTTTTATTTTTTCATCATATGGATTATATTTTCTATATAAAAATGTTTTATAATCTAACCACCAATCTGGAATTTTATTTATTGGTGATCCATCAACAAAACATTCTTTAATCATAACTAATAATGTTTGAACATCTTTAATTGTTGACATATATCCAAATGATACTCTTATAGCACCTGTTGGTTTACCATCTATTAAATCTGTAGAACCTCCACAAACATAACCAGCTTCATAATTCTGAAGAATTTCTTTATTTGATAGTGCTAAATGTCTTTGACATGCACCAGGATTACAAAAGCAACCAGTTCTTAAATGTATTTTAAATAATGCTGCCATATTTAAAACTTCCATATATCCTATATATTCACCATTAGATCGTATAAGATTAAAAGCAACAATACCTCCTTGCATATCATGATTATCATAAACTGTATCAGAATATAATTTTGCAACTGGTCTTCCATTGCTATGGTGAAGCATTAGTAAAGATGTATATAAAAATTTTGCAAGAGAAAATACATGTTTGGAAATCTTTTCCATTGTGATGAATGATAATATGTCAAAACCATATTTTAAAGATATTATAGAAAGAAATGGTATAGTACCATCTTCAAATCTGTAAGAGAGTAAATATTAATAAAGAATTTAATTTAATTTAAAATAGTTTTTAATTTCTACCTTTGATGAAGATTTTGTCGTTTTATATGAAATAATTCAGAGCTTAAAGATACATTTACAGTACCACCTCCATAATAAATTTTTTGAAGTGCATTTGCACTAACATTTCTTACTAATAATGCACCAATTCCAGTAGGATATCCAAACATTTTATAAAAAGATAAACAAACAAAATCTGGTTTAAAAATAGATAAATTTAACTCATTTGTTGATGCAAAAGCAGCAGCATCAAGTAAGACATACCACTTTGTAGATGTACTAGAAATTACATTAGATAAAACTCCATTATGTACATCTTTAATCCATGTTAAAGGATATTTTAATCCAGAAAAATTACATTGGGCAGAATAAACAAAGAGTGAATTAGTTTTGAATAAATTGTTCTGTTGTGAATGGGAACTAATAGATTTTGAAGAAGAATTGAAAACTTCAAAAACATTATTATGATTTAAACATGTTATTTTTGCTCCTTTTTTACAAACAATTTCTCTCATACCAAGAACTGAAGTATGATTATCTTGTGTGTAAACAAAATGGCCTGGATTGGAAACATTTCTTTCATCTTTATTAAATAAGAATGTATCAGCTATTATCTTTAAGGATGCAGTTGCACCTGATGTGAAAATAATACTATATTCATCGGCAGATGTGTGAAAATGATCTAGAATTCTATAAAAAAAAAAAAAAAATTCTAATTTTGTTTAATTAATGATATTATTAATTTTTTGTTTATTCATGTCTTACTGATATCTCATATGCTCTATAATATCTTGGGTCACATTACTTGCAGTTCCAATAGAATGTGGATTAGCATAAAGTGAATTATATAAATCAGAAGCAACATTTTTTATTTGTGTATCAGAATATAATGTTGCCCCTGCATGATCTAGATAACATTCTTCTAAAACATAAGTGTTAATTAAAAATATTTTTATTTTCGTATACTTTCTTTTTATAATTCTTTAAATTAATAACATATTTCGTATTTTATTTTATTACATTTACTTCTATTTATTACGAAACGCTAAATATAATGATTATATAGTTTATAATTTAT
This sequence comes from Apis dorsata, assembly GCF_000469605.1. Classification (NCBI taxonomy): domain Eukaryota; kingdom Metazoa; phylum Arthropoda; class Insecta; order Hymenoptera; family Apidae; genus Apis; species Apis dorsata. The sequence continues at coordinate 1,856,306 of NW_006263502.1, forward strand.
TATTTACCTTTAATTCTTGAAAAATTATTTTCAAAACTTTTCGTGATCTCTTCATCGTATATTGATGTATACAGTAATGATGAATTTATCACATTTTCCATACTTTATGATATATGAATTAAATAAAATTAAAAGTAATAAGATTAGTAATAGATCGCGTTCATTTAGAATAATACCGAACAAGGCAATGACAAGACAGTACAGAAATGATTACCTAATAAAGATTATAAATATATGTTTCATGTTTCTTTGAATTCAAAACGTTGTAAAAATGTCTTATTTAATTGTTTTGTCGAGGCTTAAATATTATCATATATTTGACTTTTAATTTTAAAAAAAAGTGCATAATTTACAAAATTGATATATTTTTTGCTTATACATTCAAATAAATATTTTAGCAGATAAGATAACGAAAATTAGAAATGAAAATAACTCAACGACATACATTCTACATATTCATTTCAAATTATATTTATTTTATATATTGTTATTATATACATTATATATAATATACAATATATAATATATATATATATATTGATTTTTACATCATTTATTTTATTAAACATTAAATGATAATGTTTCTACGATAATATTTGTAATTTTTTTAACATTATATTACAAAATTTAAAAAATTGGAGAATTTTGAATTGATTGCAACATTTTTATTCTTTTAATTGCGTAACATATTTATTTATTAAATGTATAAATAAAACACATGAAATAGAAATAATTTTTTAGAATGAATTAAAGTATTCAATAAAAAATAAAAATATATTTAATATATTTAAAAATAAAAGAAATTTATATGTTAAATTAAATAATTGCATAGTATGATAGATGATGAAAGAAAGATTCTTCATATGACGAGGTGGCCGAGTGGTTAAGGCGTTGGACTGCTAATCCAATGTGCTCTGCACGCGTGGGT
>NW_006263502.1:1857587-1872365 GCF_000469605.1 Apis dorsata
TATTTTTATTTTTTTTTAATATTATTTTAATACAATTTCTTTTTGCAATATATTGTAGAAAAGTAAGTTTTGAACAATTTATATATAACTGCTGTTCAACTATTTTTAAAATATTTGTAAAATAATGATTATTATTAGCATAATGCTAATAAATCTGTGCATTATCTTATCTTCTGTTTATATATATGCGTAAATATATCGCAGCAGGAGGGAATTAAAATACGTATAACGGGTGAAATAAGTCAAAAAGCTATTTCTTTATATTGATAACTTGAAATATAAATAACGTTATATTATTAATTATCAAAATTTTAATAAGAAATATAAACTTTTAATCACAAATGAAAATAAATTGTTTAAATTGAAATTTAAAATTTCTTACATGAAGTAAGAAAATTGAAATGACAAACGCTATAAATAAATATTACGTAACCTAATATTGGATTAATTGTTCTATAATTATTTCTTAAGTTATTTATTAAAAGTCAATAAAAAATTTGATAAAACGATGCAAAATAATTCTGAAATAGAGAGACCACCTAAACCAATTTGGGGAACTGAAATTACAATGCCTTCAGAATTAAATGAATTAAATGAATATGATTTTTCTATTGTAGAAAGTCAAGACGTGTCTGGTATATTATCATGTTATAAAAATAAGTCACATTTTTTGACACAATTTCAATTAAAGAATATATATCACAGATCCCACAACAAGTCTTCTGACTCCAACAGAAGAATATCTTCATATGACCAAACGTCTCATTGAAAAAGGTACATTATCACCTCGTACTTCTATGATACTTAAAGAACTTTACACAATATATGAATTGAATGATGGATATGGTTTAGCAACTTTTGATTCGAAATACATGTACGTTAAACCAGATAAACCAGATATTCGAAAAGATTCTGTAGAAATTATTAAACCTCCAATAAAAAAAAAAAAACGAAAAGAAAGAGTTAAAGAAGAAGAATATGTATCAAGAGAATCATCAGTATCTCGAAGAAGCACAATAATAACTCTGGAAGAAGAACCTTTGTTCGGTTTACATGTTGTCAAAGATACCACATTTGAACGGCCTTGTGATCCAGAGGCGATTAAAATCAACAATATTTTTTCTGATTTTTCTTTGATCGATACAGGTCACGATAAATGTATAAAAAGGCGCATCACTCAGTGGATAAAAGAAAATTTCAATAAGAAGGAAGAACAAGGACCTAGTGAACAAAAGAAAAGTTTATGGAAAATCGTGAGATTAAATGAAGAACATTATTTTATAGAAATACTTGATGATTCTCATTTTTGCTTTTTATTTTTAGATATTAAGAAGAAAATGATAAAATAACTTGAAATAGCAAATCATCTAGAAAATCACTTTTTTTTGCGATTTTTATTAAATTAATTTAACATCGATCATGCGCGTGATCTGGATTAAAATTTGAAAAAATTGAAAAATTGAAAAATTGCGTCATGACGTCTTACTATATAAGATTAGTAGTGTTATACTTATTTCTCTATGCAAATTTTATCCGCCTTCAGGATCATGTTGGAATAATCGATTTTATCTAACATTAAATATAATAAAATCACTGACACATGAGCAAAAATTATCAGTAGAAACATGTATTACTTTATATGTCAGTGCCACAATTTGGAGAAAGTGCGTCCTTGACAGGTTCCACAATATCATGACCCGGCATTGGTATATGTATCACATTACATAAACGAAAGGAAGGCCAGGATATAAGGGAAAAAAAATTTAATCGTCTTATGTGACGTTGCAGCATTTTTTTATGCAATACAAATTAAAGTGAGTAACCTGAAAAAAGATCATTCACATATGATGGAACAGTTTTTTTATTTAATTCATCGAAATTTATTATGTGAACATATAATTAGCGATATAACTCAATTTTTCTAGATTGTTAATGAAGTTTAAATAAAGTAATACATAAGGTATTAAATATAATCTTCATAAATCCTTTTCTGGAATGTTTTATTTGTAAGAATAATGTATGTTAATTGCACCTTTGTAAAATTACAAAATACTATTAAATTTAATATATTTAATATATTAATATATATTTGCATAATTAAAAACTTCATCAAATAAATATATGTTATAATAAATTTTATAAAAATTTGATTTTATTATATAATAAAAATATTTGTATCTGATAGGGAGATATTTTCTTAAGATTATTAAAATATAAATTAGATTATTTAAAATTGCAAATACTTACTAATTCGAAGATTCTAATTATATCAGAACCACGCCCAATGTTTATGTATTTGTTCGTGTCCCCTCTTAACCTGGCTATCCTATACTTTCTATCCTTCAATCTTAATTCCTTACGAAAAAAGTATAGCGATACAGTTTCCCCACTCTTTATCGACTATATCCAATCCCATTGGAAACAGTGGCACCCAAAATTCGATTGATCCCCCTGCAACCTTAGCTGCATATAAATACTGGGCCAAGTTTGAAACTTCGTCAGAGCACGATTTCTTCACGTAAAAGTAAAATGGTATTCAAGGTAAGCTTCTTCCGTGTACACCCTTCAAATTATAATAAAACTTACAGAGAGATTTTATATATTTTATATATTGTAACGAAATATAATATTTCATAGGAAAAGATTTTGTTTTAATTTTAGATTTTAATTAATTTGATCTTTTTCTATGATTTTTAAAATAAAACTTCCAAAAATAATCTTCAACTTGTTAAAAACTTGTTAGTTCTTTGTTAGTTCTTGAAAGATTCTTGCTGTTATTCATCAAATATAACATAGTCAAATAGTATAACTTCAATTAAAAACAAAAAAACAATTATTTTTTTCAGTTTGTAGTATTCGCAGCCTTCTTGGCAATAGTCAACGCAGGTGGCCCAGCTTCTTACGACATCGCAGCATCATCAGGAGATCATAGCAGCATTGGTTTCAGCCAGGAGTCTACGCAAAAAGGATTCGCTGGCCAGAATGTGATCTCCTCTTATACAAAATCTGACGATTCCGCTCATTCCTTTGTTCGTGTTAGCAGTCAGAGTATCAGCAACGATGCTCTTTTGAACTACGATATTGCCCATGCTCCTCTCGTAAAGGCTGCCTATTCTACTCCAGCCTATCTCGCCCCAACCGCTGCTCCTCTTATTGCCAAGACTTATGCTGCACCGTATAGTTACAGTGCTCCTTTGTTGACCAAGACCTACACCGCCTCTGCTCCTTTGATTACCAAGACTGCTGTAGCTGCACCAGCTCCTCTTTTGCACGCTGCACCAGCTTCTCTTCTGACCAGATATACCGCTCCAATCGGTACTGTAGCTCCAGCTCCTCTTTTGCATGCTACATCAGCTGAACCTTTGTTACACGCCGCTCCAGCTTCCTTCTTGCACGCTGCACCGGCTGCTCCTCTTCTTGCCAAGAGCTACGGATACGCTGCCCAGGCTCCAATCATCGCTAAAAGTGCTCTGATCGCCCCAGCCGCCGGATATGCTGCCTCCATTACACCAGCTGCTCCTCTTTTGGCCAAGACTTACGCTGCTGCTCCTCATCAAGCTCAACTGATCACCAAGGCTTACGGATACGAAGCTGCCGCCCCCGTTGTACACACCGTTTTCAATGGTTTCGGTACCAGCTATGCCTGGTAAATTTTTAATTCCATGTGATAACCCTTTTGATTTCCTTTGAAAGAAGGTTAGATCTTGGTCTTCTCAAGTCTTGGGAATATTAGATCTCTCGAACAAAATTTCGAAGGCTCGATGATTCTAAAAAAAAATATTATCTCTTAGATAAAGTTCTATTGAGATATAATTAAAACGATGAATTTTATTTGAAGGAATTTTATTTTTTAAAAATAATATTCATTAGAAACGAAAGGGTTAATATGACGAACTGATCCAGATTTGTAGATAAATATTTTGATTATTTTACGTTATTAGAATTATCAAATTTCATTGTACACGTATAAATAATACAAATAGATGTAGATATACGTGTATTGTGTATAAATAAATATAGGTGATATTATTTTATTTATATTACAAACACCGATTACCTTTTTTAGTCGCATTACGAAATAGATTTTCAAATCTAAGGAATTTACTTTTTGTATACCTAAATGATTGACAAATAAATTTTAATTTTTTTTTATTCAATGATATTTATCTTATTTTGTTTGTTTTTCCTAAAAAAATATTTATATAATGATATATTAATAATATAACTTAACATTATTACAATTTATTTACAAATAATATTAAAAGTACTTTTATTTTCCAATATTCCAATTAAAATAATAAATTTATTACATCAGTTTAAATTTATATTACAAACAAAAATACTTTAATTTAATGTAATATTTCGATTTATTCAAACAATAAATAATAATTTATTATATTCTTTAAAAAATTTAAAATCACATAAATAAATAATAAAATTTTTCTTTTTTTCATCATGCGAGGAACGATTAAATTATTTGATAATAAATTGTAATTACTTATTTAATGGCTATTTTGAGATAGTATATTTCAATAGAAAGTAATAACAAAATACTATAAAAAAAGACATGCTTGAAATTATGCTTTTTATGAAAAAATTTCCTATCAAAATTGTAAAATAACTTCATTTTAAAGTTAATATAATGTATAATAAACAATCGAATCCAATTATCGATTCCGTTATGTTTATTTTTAAAAATTCGAAATATTCTTTCAACTTTCAATATAATATATATTTAATTAAATATTAATATTAAAATTATACATAATTTATCATTTATATCAATTCATAAATATAAATTTTATGATTACTTAAATAACTATTAATAAATATATTAATTATATGATATGATTTTTATAATATGGTTAAAATGTATTGTATATTAAATAATGTATATTAAATAAGGTTGTAGTATGTATTAGTAGTTATGAATTGATAAATTCGAAATTATTTAGAAGTGAATTAAAGTATAATAAATTGAAATATAATATCTATTAATTTGAGAAATAAGATTAATGATTTATACATTACTTCCTATTATTTCATGTATTCTCTATTCTACGTACAAAATATGTTAATTTCAACAGAAAATTTTTTCCTAGGATTACGTTTCTCTTAAACTTAAATTAAAAATAATTTGAAGTTCGTAAATATATCAATCATGCCATTATATTCTATTTTTTACACTAGAAATTTAACTAGGGACAATTTTTAAGTGTATAACATGCAAGATATATGTTCACATTATTAAATAGCATAAGTAAGTTTGAATGAACAATTGTTTCGTTAATTTGAAGCACGTGTTAGTTTGAAATTATAAAAATGACAAAAATTAGAAAGGTGAAACGTAGAAAGAAATATCGTATGAATGTAAATCGTAAGCGATTACGAAATAAATTATACAAATTACCTACAATAACATGGTAAGTATAACCAAGTCATCGTATTATTTTAATTAATGTATATAATGTATTTAATTATGTATAAACATTAAAATGAAGTTTATTATTTATAGTGCTCAAATAAAACAATCGTGGGATATAACTAAATCCACACGAACTAATTTAAATCAAATGGGTTTAGCATATGATCCTAATGAAACTTTAAAGATACCCAATACAAAAAAAGAGCTTATTGACAAAGTTTCAAAATGGAAAGTCGAGGAAAATGATGAAAATAAATTGCAGACTGAAGAAGATATTGAAATGACATCAGTAAAAATACATGTAGCACAAGAACTTGAAACAGAAGCAAAAGCACCAAGAAAAAGGATGTTTAGGTTACCAAATAGTCAAGTTCATTTTCTTACCTATTTGATGGATAAGTATGGAGAAAATTATAAGGTAATATTTTAATTATAGTAATTTATTTGATAAATATTTTTCTTGTTATGAATTATTATATTATATTATAAATTATTTCTAAATGAATCATATATAGGCTATGGCATTAGATAGAAAGAATTATAATCAATTAACTTGGAAACAAATACGTGCTAAAATTAAGATATTCAAAGGTATCCCTGAGCAATACAATGAGTATCTTCAGAATAAAAATACATAACATAATTCATAATATAATTCATTAATTTCTTAGTATATTTAACACAAATATATTTCAATTTTCATACAAATTGGTATATAAAGTATCAAAGTATAAAATTAATAAATTAATTAATATTCTTATTTAGGTAAGTACAAAAACAATAGACAAGAAAAATTAATACTTATTACAACATTTATATAAATATGTGTAATACTATTCACTGTAAATGAATAAAATAGATTTATGTTTCTAAATGCAATCTCTAAATCTTTATTTTATGTATCAATTACAAAAACTAATGTAGTTTGATTTATGCATAATTCACATAAAAAAAAATGAAAGACTTTTACTGTGATTTGATAAAGTAAATAAATAATTTATTAAATAAATATATGTGTATGTGCTGAAAAGAGACTTCATAAAAAATTAAATGATTGCAAATATATTATACTGAAAAAACCTTAAAAATTGTATATTTTTATTTATATTTCTTTTTTTAAAGCTTGAATTATTTGTTTTAAAAAGGTTCATTTTGTGCACAAACTGTAATCACTTTAATCCATTGAAAAATTGTATACAATATGCTAAATTAGGCATATTGTCATTTTCTTATTTACTTCTTATTCTTCTATTCCTTTCTTTCTTTTATAAAGTATTTAACAAAAAAGAGGAGCAGATACACTATCTTTTGCCATATAAAACATTTTTTTTCTAACAGAATCAACGGATGCATGATACCAAGTATATTCAGTTGTTTCTGGAATTTCAGGAAAAGGTCTTGTTTGGCATCCAATTATTTCTACTTTATGCTTATGAGGTGAAATACTTAATAAATCTAGAGCTTTCTTAACTTCTTCTGGCTTTAGAGCACTGGGACAATCCTAATTTTATACATTAATATACATTAGAGAACTTTTAATGAATCCTTAAATAAATATTATTAAAAATATTTACCTGTTTATTAGCAACTACTAAAATTGGTACATCATCCATTCTTGCATCACTTAATAACTGTTTCAAAATAGAAGCAGCGGAAGATAATTTGTTTATGTCAGATGCATCTACTACAAATAGTAACAAATCTGTATCTTGCAAGAAAGCAGTCCAATATTTTCTAGTGGCATCTGAACCTCCAACTAATATAAAATAATATTAAATAATAAAATAATATTCAACAATTATATTATAAATAATCTTTGATAAAATAAAAAATAAAATAAAATTTACATACTATCCCAAACATTATAAAATAGAACCCCATTTTTTATTCTATATACAGAAGAACCTTCTGTGGGTTTTGGAGGGACAATATATGAAGTTTCATCACCGTTTGCCACACATATTTGGTTTATAATCGACGTTTTTCCAGCTCCGGATAAACCTAATAGAAGTACTCGTTTTTCATGACTATCATCAATCTATAAAAATAAAGCAATGAGAATTGTTATTGAGATTTCTTTCAACAAATAAATATAAACAATAAAATTGACATCACTAAATCAAATCTAAGAACGATCAAAAATGGTTTCAAATCAGAACTCTAACCTTAGACACTTCTTCAAAACCTTCGTCTATTGCCAAAAGTTCTCGTTTTTTCCAATATCGATATGCAATGTATGTACCAATGCATGTACATCCGATCCAAAAGATCTTTTGACCGTTTTGAAATACATTTCGTATCATTATTCGTGAATATTGTTATTTAATGAAAGACTGAAAAGTAGTGCCGACTTTCTCGGCTTAAATTTCGCGTGTTGGCACGTTATCTTATGAATTGTCACTTCACCGCATGACATCTACCTCTCATCGTTTAAATGAGTTGAGCGATAATTATAAGACTTATGAAACGCATTTATAAGATTATTTGCATTTGTGTGAATTTCTAACGGTACAAAATAAATCCTTTTTCAAAAGCGCCAACTCTCTCCGTTTGTCAACTTGATACTACCATAGATGATGTATAGAATAGATTAACATTTTATGAGATTTTTGCGTTTCATATTTTGAAATACCGATTGCGCAAAAAATCAAAGTTTTATATGAAATGGTAAATGAATAATGACATGACGCATACATATATTAAAAGAATGTAAAGTATTAATAAAATTATTCCAACAAGTTTCACATCGTTGTTAAATTTTTATTAGAATATGATTATCCATTATAATATATATATATATATATAATATAGATAATTTCGTTTAAATTTTTGAATGGGTTAGGCAAAAAAAAAAAAAAAAAAATAAAATATAAAAAGTTATTATTATAAAAAGGGGGAAAAAAAAAGAAAAAAAAATATAAGCAAAAAAAAAAAAAAAAAAAAAAATATAAATTAAATATTAAAAGTTATTATTATATGAATGCGGAAAAAGTAAGAAGAATAAATATTAGCAGAAATATAAAGATAAAAATAGAACATTAGTGCTATTTTTTGAATGTTTTTAAAAATAAATTTTTGGCATTCAATGATAAAAAGTTTCTAGTGTTCTCGAAATATAGAAGAAAAAAATGTATTAAATGTTAGATCTATATTGTGTTTCGTCTATGGTACTATTGATAAGAAGAGTTGAGAACAGAATCAATTTTCTTGTGATAATTTTTGAATATTTTATACATATATAAATACAATAATTACATATATTAAAAAATATAATTATAAAAAATACTATTATTGACAATTTACATTAATTGCTCGTAAAATAAATAATATATAAATTTAACTTTGTTCTATTATATTCGACCGTAATCTATTCAATCAATTGAACACACGTTTTTGACAGTTCTTTTCAGTTAGTGGGTAGTTTATTTAACTTTTACATAGAATAAAAAGTAAAAATAAAAATAAAATTATTGATATTTCGATACAATATTATTAAGTCTCGTTTCTGAAAGTGTATGTAAATTTCTATTTCAAAATTGAATAAAGAATGAAGAATGGTTAAGTCAATAATATATAGGTTAAACATGAATCTTTTAAAGTGATTATATTATTAAAAGTAATAAAAAAAATGGATAACGTTTCGACTGCAGAGTGTTTAACTCTTGATTTTGGTCCCTTTGAAACTGTTCATCGTTGGCAACGTATGCCAGAATGCGACGAATTCGTTGGTGCTAGGTAATAAATTAAATTAATTTAATCTTAATTACGAATTATTATTTTCAATTTTTGTAAATTATTTTGGACGTTCCTTAATCTTTTACAATGTTCAAACAATAATTTTGTTACAGCATTTCAATTCCATTAACTGTGCATCAGTGTTTCAATTAAATCCAGCATTTTTGAATCTATTTATTTACTTTCTAACTTTGTTTTAAAGATATTTGTAATTGCTAATTGTAAATAAATAATAATAAGTAATTTATAGAGTTTTTAATTATTACCAATATAATTCTTATTTAAGTTAAGTTATAATAGAAATTATAACTATGATTGATTAAATTTATTCTTTTTTTATTGCATTTTATTTCCTTAAATTATATGTCATGTTAGAAAGAATAATGTAAATACATTATTTCAAAAGTTCACTATATTGTATTATACACAGGCGTAGCAAACATACTGTTGTAGCCTATAAAGATGCAATCTATGTGTTTGGTGGTGATAATGGTAAAAGAATGTTAAATGATTTGTTGAGATTTGATGTGAAAGAAAAATCTTGGGGACGTGCATTTGCAACAGGAGCACCTCCTGCCCCAAGATATCATCATTCTGCAGTTGTGCATGATTCTTCTATGTTTGTATTTGGTGGTTATACTGGTGATATACATTCCAATTCAAATCTCACCAATAAAAATGATTTATTTGAGTACCGATTCCAAACTGGTCAATGGACAGAATGGAAATTTATTGGGAAGTATGTCTTATTTATCTCATTTAACTTATTTTTGTTTTTTATTATCACTTCAAATTATTAATTGTATAGTTATAAAACTATATTCCTTTATAGAACACCCGTAGCTAGATCTGCACATGGAGCTGCTGTGTATGATAATAAATTATGGATATTTGCTGGCTATGATGGCAATGCAAGATTGAATGATATGTGGACTATATCATTATTAGTAAGTTAATATATTATATTTAATATAAATGGTAAATTATTATTTTGTCATCATTTTTAGCCTGGAGAATTAAGAGTATGGGAAGAAGTTGATCAATCTGGTGATTGTCCACCAACATGTTGCAATTTTCCTGTTGCTGTAGCACGTGAATCTATGTTTGTATTCAGTGGCCAAAGTGGAGCTAAAATTACAAATAGTCTCTTTCAATTTCACTTTCGAGAAAAACGGTAAGTTTATAATTTCATATCTTAAAATTATATTGTATTCAATGAAATATGAATTATCAGATGGACGCGAATTTCAACGGAACATATACTTCGTGGTGCACCACCTCCGCCAGCACGACGATATGGTCATACTATGGTTAGCTTTGATAGATATCTTTATGTATTTGGTGGAGCAGCTGATTCTACGCTACCAAATGATCTTCATTGCTATGATCTTGATACACAAACGTGGAATATTATTTTGCCATCTGCTGATAGTCAGGTTCCATCTGGTCGTCTGTTTCATGCGGCAGCAGTAATTGGAGAAGCGATGTTTATTTTTGGTGGAACAGTTGACAATAATGTACGATCTGGAGAGACATATCGATTTCAATTTTCGTCATATCCAAAATGTACTTTGCATGACGATTTTGGAAGATTGTTAAGCGGACGTCTTTTCTGTGATGTAGAATTTATAGTAGGAGATACAGAAACAAAAATACCTGCTCACATAGCTATGGTAGCAGCTCGTTCGCAATTTCTTAGGACTCGTATTAGACACGCTCGAGAAAAACGAGATAAACATATGGAAGAAGTATTTGGAACTGTCGATATACCGATTAAAGATATGCCATTGTTAGAGGTAAATATATTTATTTGATACCCAATATTGGGTATCAATACTTTGATATATTGTTACTATATCATAGGTAAGACTGAAAGATGCTGTGCCAGAAGCATTTGAAATGGTCCTAAACTATATTTACACTGATCGTATTGATCCAACGAAAAGAAACGAAGACGGATCGAGCAGTCGTGTTGCTGAAGATCCATTAAGCAATCGAATTGTACTTCTTATGATGGATGTCTATCGTTTAGCTTTACAGTTTAATATGAAAAGATTAGAACAGTTGTGTGTCCAGTATCTAAAAGCAACTATAAGTCGTGCTAATGTTTTGGAAGCATTGCGTAATGCTGCTCATTTAAAACTTTATTTCATAAAAGAGTTTTGTTTGAGTTTTATCGTGAAAGAAAATAATTATAATCAAATTGTAATGAGTAAAGAATTTGAGACTTTAGATCAACCTTTAATGGTGGAAATTATTAGGAAAAGACAAATGCCTCAAAAAGGTGCATTTCCTAGACAATTTGATCTTAATGCAGGTACGATCTTTCAAAATTGTTTGTAAAATAATAATTTTACTTGTAGTTTTATTGAAAAATTTTTTCAATGTTTTGTTTTGTTTTAGGAACAACTTTGGAACAGGATATGGAAGCTTTTCTTAAAAGTGTTGGCAGAGAATTTTGTGATATAACGCTCATGTTAGATGGTGTGCCAATTCCAGCTCATAAAGCTATTCTTGCGGCACGATGTAGCTATTTCGAGGGAATGTTCCGTTCTTTTATGCCAGAAAATAATACTGTGAATGTAAGTTATTGATTTTTTACGTTTTTATTACGTATTTGACAATTAAATCGTAACAAAATGTGTGCTTCTATTACAGATACAAATCGGTGAAATGATCCCATCTTCTGAATCATTCGATTCTTTATTAAGATACATTTATTATGCAGATGTTTCGATGCCACCCGAAGATTCTTTATATTTATTTACCGCACCAGTTTTTTATGGTTTTACAAATAATCGATTGCAAGCATTTTGCAAACAAAATCTTGAAATGAATGTTACTTTTGAAAATGTTATACAAATTTTGGAAGCTGCGGATAGAATGCAAGCTGTTGATATGAAAAAATATGCATTAAATCTTATCGTGCATCACTTTACAAAGGTTCATATATTTCATTAATTTCTTTTTTTATTTCACGAAATAAACAATTTTTTTCTTATCATAAATATTATTTTATTTCATCATAGGTTGCAAGGTTACCGAAGTTAAAGCAATTAAGTCGCGAACTTTTACTGGATATTCTGGAAGCATTGGCCGATGAACGTAGTGAAGCTCGAACATGTCAAGACATGGCGAATGATTGCTGACGGATCTCGGGCTCACATCGTCGTCCCCGTAGTTGGGATTTGCCTTCGCCTTCGAGCTTTCAAGTAAGTGTGCAATACAGTATTCTAACAACATTCAACATCTTTTATCTTTTGGGTTATGGGTATATAGTAGATGAGTGTCTGAAAAACCTAAAATATCGTGCGCGTATGTAAATAGGTAAATAAAATATGAAAGCTGAATATAAAATTAAAGATTGTGAATATCTTTAGAATATTTAATTTATTTGTACATAAAATATGATTTATTGAAAATCTCTTGTAAAAAAGAATAAATAAAAAATATTTATTGGATCGCTTAATATTACTCGTGTAATATTTGCCTTGTTCGAATACAAAATAAAAAAAAAAAAATTAGTAAAAAAAAAAAAGCTAAAAAAAAAAAATTATATTTTAATTTCCAATTGTTGGCATTATCATCCATTAAAAAGATTTTGATATTAGGTTTAAAAATAAGTGGTATTCAATTGGGTATTAAACGAGACACGTAATTAATAAATTATGTACTATATTTTGATCTTGATTATGAATGATCGTACATACACGCACAATCGATAATTTTTTTTTTTTTTATGATAATTTTAACACTTGAAGCTTAATACAAGCGCAAATTTTGGAAGGGGGGGGGGGGGGGGGGGGGGATTGAAAGAAACCTTACGCAAAGGAGCTCGTATAAAATCATTGCTCTTCTTTTCTCTTTACATATTGTTGTCTCTAGTTAGGTGACGTTCGTCGACATCCCGACAATCGTTAGTTCAGTCTCTTGAACAAAATATCGTGAAATTTAATTTGTACCTAAAGAAAATTTATCTTTCACTCTCTTTTCACGCTTTTCGCAACTTTCCACATTTAGTAATCGTGTGTTTATCAAAGCTTATACGAGGGATTTTTCATTTTCTTTTAGTTTTTTTTTTTTTTCTTCTACATGAAATGTAATACTTTTCTACGTGTGTGTGTTCTCATTTCTAAATGTCCGTACCTGCTTTTATATCGTTAAATCACGAAACTCGAACTCGTTTATTTTAAAATTGTTGCTCTAAAGGCGTCTTATTCCAACTATTATAATCATCTAAACTTAAATCACGATAAATAGTCGTAATATTAATTACACTAGGTAGGCCTTTTTCTTTTTTCTGTTCGTCGCTTAGGATTCTGAATGAATTAGAGTAATATTGAAATTGTGATCGTCACAACCCGACGAATTAATTACAAAATGAGATCTAAAAGTTACACCGCTAGAATCAAATTACAATGATACGATCGTAATAACAAACTTCACGTTGATTTCGAATGGCCCCAATCTGAAACAGATTCTTGTACAATAATAGAATCATACGATCTGCTTTACATTTGTTTTTTTTTTTTCTTTTTCTTTTCAAAACTTACCAGATAAAATAAAATTTTTACTCACCGATTGTAAAATTGCTCGATTCATATTGTAGGCATAAGGAGTACGTAAACGTTTTTTTTTAATTCAATTTGAATCCCTTCTCAATCGTTTCAATCATTTTTCTGCTCCTGCATGAAAGTGTGTGCAGCACTTGCATACAGACAACAGAAAGCAACATTTTATTTCTAAACATGACGTATCATCCAACGTACTCCCTCATCAAATGATAAGATGGTCCATAGCAATCTATCTTCTTAGTAAGTTACTCTTGTATCCCAATTCTAGTCATTTCTAAAAAAAAAAAATAGATGCATCTTCAAACTCTCTATTTTATATATATACATTCAAAATATCCATATATAGAAAACACAAGGTGTTTTATGATGTTCTCTTTAAATTAAAAATTTGGACATTTCTTTGCTCTATGTAAGATTAAAGAAAAAAAGGAAAATGCACGATTGGTTGATGAACATCATATTAATTTTTAACAAACTATATTTTATTATTAACGAGGCTAGTATGTCTTGTCTGAATGTTCAAGAAATATATAGCATGTTTTAAAAAAAATATTATCATTAAGAACAATTTTATTTAACCTTTTCTTTGATGCTTATTTGAATAATCTTTCATAAGACACCTTGTAAAGGAATAATATCGAGCAGATTAATTTTCAAATTTTTATATCATTAAATCATAATTTTAAATAAAACCTTTTCCTCCGCGATGCTGCTGGTCGATGGCATTCTGTGCGAAGGTTCCAGCCTTCTTCGCCTCTCTTCAATGGCTTCCGCGTCTAGATTCATCGTAGGCTGAACCGTTTGTGTCACAGACGTGCTTATGTGTCTCGTTTTAACGAGAGGTGGATTTCGTGATTGAGGAATCGCGAACGCTCTTCTAAGCGCCCCTCTCGGGGGTGACGGTGGTGGATAGGAGATACCTAATGGTATTTTTTCGATTAGCACCCTAACGTAATTAGATTATTTCGATCGTTTTCTTTTTTTTTTTTTTTTTTTTGGTGCTAATATCAAGCAGAGGGAATATTTTATCATTACTAATTTTTT
>NW_006263502.1:1872613-1878478 GCF_000469605.1 Apis dorsata
AATTTTTTTGTATTATTACTAATTCCATGGTATAATAACAGGATCGGGAGAAGCACAAAAGAAGGAATAGGATCGACTATATATCTAAAAGTTGGAGTTCAGTGCAGCGGGAAAATAAATAAATTATTACACCGATATTTTGTTTGATCCCTTGAATTTTAAACTTTCTATATATTCTGCTATTGTCTAAATTTTAAGCATGCACAGTGCTACCGGTGTTTCGCCGGTGCTTCTTAGTCGCAGCAGACCTCTAAGGGATAAAAAGGGTGGAAAGAGATATAGTCCCGCGTGGGTAATTGCTACCTCGGTGCCCTGGTGAAAGCAAAGTGTCCTTGCTTTTTGTTATTTGGGGTACGATTAGAAGCGAGTTTGGCGGTGTCGGAGACACGGTTGAAGTTTGTGGCGAAGTGGCTAGGGTCAAGTTTGGCAGCGATTGGCCCAAGCTAGAGTACGCCGGCACTTGGACACTCAACGTGTTAGGCGTCGGTGACTTACTCAGCGGGTATCGTCTATTATCAAATTTGTTAGGACTAAAATAACGGTTAAACGTTGGTCAGATTGCATATAATAAACACTTATTCGTGTTAAACTCGTTAAACATTCGTTGTTGGTATCCCGTACGTTTACCTTATTTGCAACGGTCTATGATTGTGGCCAGAACTGTCGCCACCTTCCTCGGATGATACGCTCGAGGCTCGCGGTGGCTCGCTCGTTTCCACGCTGATATTTCTGCTTGGATTATAACTAGGGAGAAAAGTGCTGCTTCCCGGTGAAACGCCTTCCATCTCTATACTTCCACTGGAAGCGGTTTCATGGCTATTAGTGCTTGCAAACCTTTGATATCCCGAGCTACCTCTCCCTTTTCGATCCGTTTTCGATCAGGCTTGAGCCTATTACCTGTGACTGTGGGCGAGGCTGCTCACCCTTGACGCCCGGCTACTCCCTCGAGGCGTTTTTGGGATCCCCTCGCATTCCTCTGCTTCGTACTCATCACCGAGAAAACTGCTATGTTGTCTAGTGACCGTGGTCAAGTTCATCGTGTTGCCAAGCGGTGGCACTTTCATTAACGCAAATTGTTGTTGAGCTTTCCTGATCGATTCCATCCAAGACTGTAAAAAGTTGGATGTATATATATATATATACATGGATATGAAAGAAAAAAAGTATAAGTTTCATGGACGAGGAGTATGTATACCTTGGCCAATTTCGATTCTCCGGCGCTGAGAACCAGAGCAGCTGATGCCGCCCCATATTCGTTCAGATAAACCAAGCCTAAACTGGTTGGCTCCTTCAGCTCGTGTATTCGGATACGATCGATTACGTACGGTTGTCTTATAATCTTCAAACCGCCCCCCACGGTGCCAGTCAGCCCACTGGAAGTTTTCTTGGTCGACGGTTTGCAGATCAATAGCATGTCTGTCAGCAACAATATGTGTACTTCCATCTGTATAAAAAGAAGAAGGTTCAAAGTTTGCTTTTTTGATTTAAAATTTTTACATTAAAACGGTATTATTATTCGATTACCTTGCTGCTAACGGCGTCTCTTAATTTTAAATCTCCCTCGCGAAGAAGTACTCTAAGGGTGTCTTTCGGACAACCCGGTATTGGAACCGTGGTAATATCAAACGTGCTGTGAATTTTAATCAGTTTCTCCAATTCTTCGTCTCTCGATTCGACCACATCGTAACTTTCTATTCGAGATGCAGCGCTGGCCAACCGCGCTGTCTCCTCGTTCCTCTTCAATGCTGCATTCACAGACGCCACGAAGTCGTCTACAGATTTGATCTGTAACAGTTTCTAAAGTAAAATAACAATCATATAATACTAGTGTATTTGTGATGATTTCCTTTACCATATGAGTCAATTCTGCTCGTTGCTCCTCGTTCTCCGTGTTCTTGTGAACAGCCTTCAAGAGCAGAGAATACTTCGTCAACCTCTGCATAGGTTTCACCAGTATGTCGAGCAGTTTCAATCGATTGCAATCCTTCTGAGTCTCACACCACTAAAAAAAGAAACGAAGAATGAAGAAAAAAAGAAAAAAGAAAACGTTTTAAGAAACTTAACTGGAATGGAAACTTTAATTTTTCCTTTTAAAAAAATTCTCACCACCAGATAGACCGTAAATAATTGATTATCGTTGAGACGGTCTCTGCAGTATTGCTGACATTTGCTTTGCTCCGCGCAATATCTGGTGTAGGGTGCGAAGGTTTGCTCGAACGTCTCGAAACCTTGCAGAAGGTGGCCTGGTTCGAGCGGTTGTCCAGTGGTCCTCGACGTATTTACCATGGCTAGGACGTACTCGGTCCAGAAGTAGCGATTCGCGGCGTAGATCTCGGGGATGTTACTGAATAGCTTCGTCCTGTCGACCTCGTTCAGGATATTCGAGGCCTGCAGGCTGCAGAGGCACGCCATAAACAGCTAAAGTGTTAATAAACGTTGTTAAGAATAATGGAAATTCGATATCGTAAAATATATATGAAAAATATTTTTACAAAAAAAAAAAACATAAAAAGATACTTACGTCTGTCACAACCTTTAAAGTCTTGATATAAGCCACTTCCGTTTGAGCCAATTCCCATAAAGCAGTCTGTTGTTGCTGTTGTTTCTCCGATAATTGATCCGAGTTTTGAACGATGTCGCGCCAATCTTGTTCTAAGTACAAGGCTAAAATTGAAAAAAAAAAAAAAAAAAAAGAATTGATATACAAAAATATAATCGATTAATTTTCTTTGTATTTTCTTTTCAGCCTGGAACTTTCCGAGAATACGAGCAAGTAACATCGTCCGTTCAAAATCACAATTGTACGTTCACGAACGACACGTGAAGTGTTACTCACAGGGGAGATTGTATAATATTTTTCTCATGTGTATATTTTGTCGACAATGTATAAAAAAGAAACACCCATCGATCCCCAGCGTTATAAATATGTACATTAAACGTCTCGCAGTGTAAGATAATTTATTGGATAAAAGTATAAGTTTGTACAGAATATATATATATATATATATCTCTATCTCATTTTATAAATTAAATCTTAAAGATGCTGCAGACGAGATCTCACGAATCATTGATTGCTAACTAACCGTTACTGACCGCTAAGTAATTAAGATATAATCTCGAACACTGTACTTCAAGAACATTGAAATCGACGAGATTCCCTAAACTAATTATCTTCAACACTTTCACGATGATTCGAAAGTTTCCTTACCATCTTCGTTAAAGGCGAGCTCGTATGACAATTGTGTATCCTTGGGAACCCCATGCTTGTTATAATCGTCCAGCAGAGAGGTGAGTAGATCAAGTTTTGTGCCCTTCGTGTTGGTGAAGAAGCCGCTCCATCGCTGTTTACTAGGTTTGAGCCCCGCAGCCCCAACGGAGCTCCGACCAGATGTGAGCGTGGTGCTGCTTCCGACCTCGGAGTCAACGCTCGAGTCTTCCGTCGAGACGCTGAAGAAACGACCGCTGCGGCTCCGATAATTCTGCGAATATTTTCGGTACGTTTCTCTGATAATAAATGAAAAACTATAAATAGCGAAGTTATTCTCGTCAAGACTCGTTAATGGACTTGTGAACCGAGTGAGAAGACCGTTTGGTTCGATTAACCAAACTTGGTTCCTAACTTAATGATGAACGGTTTAATTTCCGACATCGACCAGAACTGCGTTTGTTATGGAACAATGTTAAACGAAGGAATGATCTTTCTTCAAGCAAGTTGTAACAATTTATGATACGAAGCTGGCTGATCACATTTTATTTTATATAAAATTATATTACGAGGTGAAATAATTATTTGAAACTATTATTATGGATGGAAAATATTTTATAAATATAGAATATTAGAATATTTTTAAATATTCAAAAGAAATTAGATATTAAGGGAAATCTAATAGGAAATGCATATACGTGTCAATAATTCGTGCTTCTCCCTCCACCATGATTAAATATTTGATCGAGAAGTTCGAATACATGATTGAAGTAATTGGAAGATCGACATATATGTACCATCTGGGAGTTAATTAATGACCAGTGAGGGTTATAACACACGGTTCAAAGATACTTATAAATCAAATGTTACGTATATATTATTACCATCTATCGTCAGCCAAGGATAATTTCTCATCTATGCCAATGAGAGATAATAAAAGACAAACTCAATTCAGATTATTAACCATTAATTAAACATAAAAATAAATTCATAGATCTCTTGTAAATCGCATATTAATTATCTCATCCCTATAACGTTGCAACACAAAATCATACGCAAGATATAAGATACAAAAGTAAAACATTTTATTATTAAGAAACCACGAACAGATCTCGTTATTATCCACACTGTATTGCAGTAAAACGACTCCATCACTAAATCAACGAGAAGACCTCATTAGTCGAATTCAGTATCGCTGTCAAACGTTCATTTCGAATATATATATCCCTAACACAGGATATAGACAAACAAACCTCGATATTACCCGCGTCGAAAATTGATGAGGCAATCGGCCGACCTTCTCACCTCGTTACAATCCCGCTTCGTGATAGAAGGATTAGCGTCGACTATCGACCGTCGACCTTCTTTATAGACATCGGTCGATCGAGGATCGTTCCCCGAGGAGCGGGTCAAGGTTCAAAAAAAAAAAAAAGAAGAAAAAATGCCACGATGTCGCCGCATTGGCCGAGATTATTAAAAAACCACGTACTTACCTTCGATCGAAGAAGATCGAAAGAAAGGAGCTTATATATATATATATATAGCCGCATAATGAGCAATCTCGCTTCGATATTCGAACATCCACGGGATACAGAGATTACAGGGACGAGCAAACGATTCGTTTGAATCATTTTTAGAAACGTCATCCGCGCTAATTAAAAAATCCGTGGCAATTGAAACGGAACGAGCAACGACGGTCGTCGGTTGGATGAGGATAGAGGAGGAGGAGGAGGAGGAGGATGGAGGAGGGTTGGATTCGTCTCGAGGGACGCAAGAAGAGGGGACAAGAGAAGAGGTTCTTCGAGTTATCGACTGTGTCCTCGGTGTTGCCTCTGGGACGGGGAAAGTGTTCAAGGTTCCATTACAGGGATTAAACGGCGCCCAGTTTTCCTTTCGGTTACGAAGATGGATATAGAAAATTCTTACCCCGCTTGGCTTTCTCAAGGAGACGCTCTGGTTGCTTCTCTGGCTCGACGATCTCGAGTTCGATTTTTCGTTGTCCTTAACTGGAACAGAAAACGGGCTGTCAGTTGTTTCCAATCCATTTTGGAATACGTAAAGTTTCTCTAAAACGATCCAGAAGTTGTAGTTTCCTTTTGCACGATCGTTTGTCATGCGTTTCTGGCATCACACGATCGATTCATACTCGGGAAAAGAGGGAAGGAGAGTAAGGTGAACTGCGATCGTTCTTTAAACTTTGTCCGCGGTGGAAAAAGTTGCTTGAAAAAGATTTTTGGTAAGTTCGATCGTAGGAAAGAAAAATAATCGAACGGCAAAAATATTAGATTAGATTTTTCTTTGAATCATTTATTGAATCGATGAATCAACGATAAGAATTTTATCAATCTTCCAAATGCAAATCTCTGATTTTCTTTCAAAACGATTTAAAAAAAAATTATTTAGATAAGATAGATTATTTTTCCAAACGCTTATATTTTTTTTCTATTGAAAATCCTGTTGGGTAAATGTGATATTAACTGTGTTCAATGATCCGTAAAAAATTTTTTTCTCCCTTAATCGATATCCATTTAAATTGAAGAAAGAGATTTAACAAGTGGCACGAATCGATCAAATTCAATCAAATTGAAAAAAAAATATTTCATCTGCAAAAGCGATTAATGCGACTGATTATTTCTGATCGATATATATATATATATATA
>NW_006263502.1:1878784-1886280 GCF_000469605.1 Apis dorsata
CAGACATCGCGTTATCGATGTTCGTGACAATTCTCGCATGGGATGAGGTCGAACAATGATGGACGTTTTCCACTCGCGTACTAAGCTCCATCCTGTATCTGATCGCACGTTTTACCCACTCTTTAGACAGTTCTTGCGTGGATGAAACGAGAGCGATATTTCGGCGCAACGTGCGAAAAAAGAATAACTATCAAGCGTGATACCCATCTAAACTTCTGGCAAATAATTGCGTGAGTTTTTGTTCACGCATTAAAATTGTGTTTACGTCACAATGCCGATAATTTCTTTCGATAGGGGTAGGGGGCTTTAAGGTTCAAGGTCATCCTGTTCGACACGCACAATTCTAAAAATAATTAATATAATTTTTTTTTTTTTTTAGAAGTAGCCGTGATAAGAAAATTTCAATTTTTTTTTTCTCTAAATAGTCATAAATCGGGCCATGCTCTACGGAATACCTTTGTTTTAATCTCAAATATGCATATAAAAGAGAGATATTTTTCAAGATTATAGAGTTATAAAGTTGTAATTAAAAATCTCAGGAGCTTTGGCTCTACTCTTTTAAAAAGATAAAGAAAAAAGATCGTCTTGATGTTACAATAACCTTGTTGAAATTTGTCACATTTAAACTTTTAAATATTGCAGAATTATATATATGTTTCTATCGTTTGATTTTATTATTACACGATATTTATTCGAAATATTTTTCTGCATTTTTCACATTTAAATAATAATTATATATATTTAAACAAAGATACTTAAATGCGGAAAGTATTTCGAATATACGAATAAAATTTATTAGTAAACATTGTCTAAAACTTAAGTAATCGCAGTGAAATGTGAACTATGATCGAACATTGCTCGAGCAAGGAATTTAAACAAGATATTTCATTGGTGGTTTTCAACGAGTGTTATAACGTTATAGCTATCCGAATCGCTTATCGAAGTTGCTTCGACGACGAGGAATTTGAGGTTTTCTTGTTCCGAGACAACAACCCCCGAGATAAAATTATTTGAACCATGTTTCCACCAACCATGTTCCATCTAGGTTATGAAGTTTACTTTATACATTTCCTTCCTTTTTTTTCATTTCATTTCATCATCCCTTATTGTTACTTAGACCATGGAATAAAAACGTATTTTGTACTTTTTTTTATTTCTCGATCGAATCAAACGCAGCTCGAAAAAAAAAAAAAAAGAAACCCACTCAACTCGAATTATTAAACGAAAATTTTCCTCGAATTTCCCTTCGATAATTGTATCGTTGGAAAATCGCATTACGTGCACTATCTATTATTGTATCTCGGTTACGATTAATCGAGTTAAACGCGCCTTATTGTATCACAACGGAGCATCCGTTTATTTTTTCGATATTCGATATCGCTTCGGAGAGTAGGTAAGTAGGTTTGCTCGGAAAGGTATACGAGAACAGGGTCTATTAAGTGGCTTCCTTTGTCCTTGTGAATTCCTTTTTAGCGCTCTCAAGGATAGAGGTGGTAAATTAAGGAATTATAGCACCTATGCGTCCTTCCCTCCTTCACGATCCTCCACGATTCGTCGCGTGATACGCGCCCATACGCGTCCCGTTTCACCCTTTTTATTTAATCGTTAGACTGTACGACGTCTAGATGGAATACCGTGTTTCACGCGATAAAAATCGCGGGATTTTTCGAAATCGATTTCTGTCCGCGTCAAATCGGTGGAAAAGCTCGATACGAAATAATTCTTGTCATCGGATCACCTTTCTATCTTTTTACCACCATTTTGTAATTGCGCGAATAAAGAACGTCGATTAAAATGGCGGAATGTCGATAAAACAGTTTTACACACTTTTTCATTCATCGTTCATTTTTCTTTAAATCGTCGTCGTTTTTAATTTAAAAGAAAAATACTACCGCGTTGAGGATCATATTCATTTCGATAATCCTCCATAATTAACGTGAATGGAGATTATTCGCGGATGAATATCGAAATAATTTCACGAATAAAATTCTACAAATTTCATCAGAAAAGTTAAGTAGAATTCATCTATATATGGCCAGATACAAAGTCAAACACGCCTGCTCTACACCGCGCAGCGGTAGTAGTAGTTCAAACTCGATTTTATCTCGAGCTTTAAGTAGTATGACCCGATTATGCTCGGACAGAGCGACTTTACGCCTCGATCAAAGTTTCGCCTTCGACGCGAATCCATTTATCGTCGCTTGTGTATACATTTATCACTCGTGACCGTCGTCGTACGTGTACCTATGCCATTTTTTTTCTTCTTCCTCCCTCCCCCTTTCGCATCGATCAAAAGATGTCGCCCCTCACGGACACACGTCCACTTTACATCCGTTTCGCATCGAATTCAATTTCCTCTTTTTTTATCCGTCCCTTCGATCATCGATTCATGCGCCATTCAATGCCAGTAACATTGATAACGTTGCTATTAACATCGCAATTACGATCGCGTGTTTACATCGATTCTTATGGCCCGTTTAACTTTATCAATTCGTTCGGGGGAAGATTCGTCGCGTGCACGCGGTCGAATGTCAATTAGTTTCGTCCATCGAAATCACGATCCTCTATCTGTTATCAGTCACCACTCAGTGAATTACACTCAGCCCCGTTTCGATCTTACCTTTAACTTCCGAAGCTTGCAACCGAGAATGCAAATGGCTCTCAGTCTGGCTAACGAGTGAACTTTCGCGATAACTTTAGCATTGGTGGACTCTCTAGCCAATGACGTTCGACGTTTCGTTTCCCCAAATCTCTTATATCTCTGTCCACAATTATAAATAGATATATATATCGACCGTAATATCGTCTCCGTCCTTTGCGTGTTTCGTACGAATGATTTCTGGGATGATAATAACCAGACAGATAAGGAATCTAACCACTATCTCTACTAAAATTAAAAGAAATTTGCGAAATGCAATTCACGAATTCCTCTGAAAGTCCTTTTCTGATCGTGTCAATATCCAGATGTTTCAGAGAATATGAGAAATGAATGAAAATAAAACGTGAATTCGTGAATTTTACCTGTTATTCGCAAATGCTTGCCGCCAAGGCTGGAGGTGTCCGTGGTGAGGATCGGCAATGGCGGCGAGAAACCGTCGAAGACCTCGATCCGCGAGATGTCGATCCCGCGCCTCTCGCAAGCGGCGTTGATCGCCTCGCTGCAACAAAGCGGCGCTTGTTTCGTAATTTTCCATTTAACGACGGAATCATAATAGTAGGGTTATCGAGTAAATGGAAGAACAAGAATGGAGGCCACGCCTAGGCGTAATGGCCTCTCGACAAATCCCCACAGCGAGGATACAAGTAAGTAGCGTTACAATGCGGCCGTAAACAGCCAACGCAAGAATTTTCGTTGTGAGATCACGTTGTGCAAGCACGTCGCAGGAATATCGCTACGCGATATTTCCTCGTTATTTAAAGGTGATTATTAAACGATGTCACGAGGAGAACTCGTCAAAGGGTTCGTCGAGGCGTAACTTTGTTTCAAGATCATTATCCGCCTTTCGAATCCTTCTCGTACTCCTCGAGACGAAATTCGATACATAAATTGTACACATTATTTCTTAACAATTATATGTTGTGATCATATATTAAGAATTATGTATACGTGAATTAAAAGAAAGATTTTCTTTAATGTGTATATTTTAATGTGTATATTTGCAATGTTCTAGAGGAAATAATAATATTTGTTTTTTTATTTACAATTGTTAAATTTATTTTGAAACTTTAAAAATCGTGATGTATGAATGTATAAATTTTTTAATTTAAAAAGTTTGCAAATTTCTTTCACCGAGTTCATATATCTAAGTGAATTTTGGTAAAATTTAGATAGCAATATTTTTTGCACAAAATAATTTATTTATATTAAACTTTAATAGAATGAAACTTACGCCAAGTAAGTGCCCTTCGCAGCGGGCAGAAACTCGTCCCGATCCAGGCCACTCGAATCGTCCGAGAGATCGAAGCTGACGCTGAAAAACTCGCTGCTGGATACCTGAAAAATTGATTCCAACGTTTTGATACGTTGATTATTTCGAAGAGATTTATTTGCGACAATAGCATTGACATTGGCTATTAAATCAAGAGTTGAGGAATCGGGTTCGCAACTTCGGATTACGTTACACGAATTCGAAACGAGAATACTCGAGAACACTAGAAAGTTTGATGGAAAATTTGATAGCGACGCTTCAAAGAATTGAAGAAACTCTTCGACTTTATATAATGATTGTAATCGGGACGTGCCCTGCAAATTTGAATTTCTAATGAAAAGGAAGAAATTTCTTGTTCGTAGAATTTTTCGTAGAAAAATTCATAGAAAATTTTTCCACGAATTCTCGAAAATTTACTCGATAAAATTTCATGCATTAAATCGTCTAATAATTTCGCGTGGTTCTTTTTAGATTAGAAGAATATTTATATGTGATATTCAAACAGATTAATTCATACGAAGATCAATGAAGTAAAAAGTTGATTGAAGAAATACAAAATATGTATAAATACAATCACTTTTTATCTTTACACATATATATATAGAGAGAGTGATTTTTCCTGTACAATATTTGATAAAGAACCAGGCTTGTTGGCAAAAAATAAAAGAATGTTCTGATATGTTATGCAATGTAAGCCTAGCGAAAATGCTGAGTTCTTATCTGAATAGAGGTTCATGCCTTCATGCTGACGATGACAGGTAATAAAATGAGAAGGAGCTTTCTCATTTATAGAAGCACATGGAAAATGGGTCGTGTTCATTTGCCATGATCTTTTTGCCATCACATTGTTCCACGATCTTTTGCGCGTCTTTCTTTCTTTTTCTTTTTCTTTTTTTTTTTTTCTTTTTCAACAAGTTTCCAATTACGTTACTGAAAGTTTGGCACGATAAAGTCTTCAACGAGTTTTAGAGAACGTAACACATTTACACGATACATTTACAATTTGTATATATACATTTCATAAAAAACTTTAAATAATGCGTATCTTTTATTTACACGTATGAATATAAATCAAACGTGAAAAATTGAGAAAAATTGAGAAAAAAAAATAAGGTACGATTAAGTTTATTTCTTTAAAGAAAAAAGAAAAATTAAGTATAACTGCATTAAAGAATGCTGCATTATTTAAACTTTTAAGATTTTAAATAAAATTAAATGGAATTAATAATATACAAATAAAAAAAGTACAAAAAATTATTCTCGTGCTACATTCCATTAAAATTCTTCTATTTTCTTTCTCTCTAATTCTCAACTTTTATTTGGAGATTCTTAACTATCCGCATGTTCGTGTTTCCACATACCAATTGTTAAAATAAACTCAACCACATTAACCTAAAACGTTGGCGATTATGCTTTTATACACGCAATAATCCCACGCTTAAAAGCATTCGGACGCATTACGATTTCTTTACACCTTTAATAGAAACCAAGAATCCTCCATTTGCACATTTATCGGTCCATCGCGAGCATTCTCAACTTGTTCGAAATTTTTATCATTGCCATGATGTTCTGTCGAAATGGTTTATACCATCGAGTTAAGTTCGCCAATTCGTCGAGTAGTTGCATTATTTATTATTCCATGTTCAAATTATGCAAAACGATCTTCATATTCCTATCCCAATTAATTCATTGGCGAGAATAACGCCGGTGGAATCCAGTGGAATGTGATACGAATGATCAGACAAATCGAACAGAGTCGCAAATAGTTGACTAAGTGGAATAGCGCGAAAATGGTCGGACAAGTCGAGCGAGACCGCGAAGTCAATTTATTTAACGAAACTACCATTCACTACCTTGTATATATCACTTTTACTAAACTCTCGTTCCAACGAGAAAATAGCTTGAAAGCGTATGTAACGAAAAATAGGATAAAAAAAAAAAAAACTCTCGTTCAAGGTTTTGCCTTATCCAACGATAAAAACTTTTTTTCTTTTTTTCATTTTTAACCGAATTTCTAATTATACAAGTTTTCAAGAATTCTCATAAGAAGGAATTCCATTGAAAAGGAAACTATATACGCATTTCGTGTAACGGAAAAAGATTTACTCTTGTTCGACTTCATAGATTAACACTAAGATCATTAAAGGAGAAGTTATAAATTGATTTTTTAATGATAAATTAATATTAATTTTTACTAACTAATAGAGGCTCTTTCATCGTTTTAATCTTGAATACTGTTGAATTTTGCACGTGTTGATGAGTCTCGTCACAGTAATAAATAAATAAACTCGGTTAATACTCTATATGTAATTTTAATGTTAATATTTCGGATCAGGATTTTAATCGTTGTTCGTCGAATTTTCTTGGCAAATAGGTTCATCAATATATCGTTAGAAAATTCGGCCTCCACCACGTCCTTGGACACGTTTGTAACTTACATTCGGCGAATCGATAATGGCGAACAGGCTTGCGGTCCGTTTGCATGTTATCGATTCGAGCTTGGCCAAGAAACCCATGAGGCTGGATTCTGCAATTCCATCGGTGGAAATCCACGAAAATAAATATCTTATATACGTTCGTGATAATTCTATATAATTGTTATACCTGATTTTTTTGAAATTCCTTTCAAAAAAATTTATTATTGTCCAACTTCGACGAGATAAAAACAGGACGATGATCTCTCTAATAATCGTAGGAAATCGTCCATCGATAAGTCGAACTGGTTGTCTCGTTGCTTGAAATCGATCATCCCCTTTCCTCTCCCCCTTTTTTTTTTGCCACTCCCTTTTCATTCCACTTTCAATCGGACATCTTTCTTTGCCTCGATATCTATTCGCCGTTCAACCGTTTATCGGTTTACCATTTTTTATCATTTAGCTAACCATTACAATGGCCAATTTCATCGATACAAACATCGATATACACATTGTATATTGATATATTTTCCATTACGGTGTTTTTCCTCATCCCAGAGAGATTGGGGCGGCAAAAAACAGAGACAAATTAATCGTTAGTTGCTCGTTCCGTTGTTGTTAAACGAAAACGGGGGAAAGAAAGAGAGAAAGAAATATTTTGTTGTTGGAATTTTGCGATCGTTAGAGCGAGCGACGCTTTTATATCTCGGGTTAAAACGCAATTTCCTTTTTCTACAAACAATTCAGACTGTTTTACATAATTGGAAACAAGAATGGAGTTGTTCAACATGCGACTGTCTGTAATATCGATCCGTTTTTTCCCGAGTTAGCGAGAACGGAAACGACGACGTCGACCCGACGGGACCCAAGTGCTCCAATTCCCTACGAGCCCCCGAGTTTCCCCGATACTTCTCCCCTAGACTTGGTTATCATAAACGGACAGCGGCGGCGCTAGTGTTTGCATAATATCTCGCCACCCTTTTATTCGCTACTAAGGCCACTTTCTTTGATGAGATCTCGCGATACTTAATAACAAAGGAAGGGAAAGATCATCCGTGCTCTCGATAAACTGAATTTTCGTTGAATCAATTCTGCCGCGTGCTTTCAATTTCTTGATAAAACGTGAAAGGAAAAAAAAAAAAAAAAAAAGGAA
>NW_006263502.1:1886487-1891346 GCF_000469605.1 Apis dorsata
AAACGATTTTTAAAACAAACTTTTTCCTTTAAAATCTTTTCTCGCTTCTTCCGTTATATTGGACTCGTTTAATGTAATTATTCTTCCAAGGATATTAATTAGATTATTATCATCATGATATTATGGATGTTTCGTTTAAGTAGTTAACGATATAAGCGGAAAAAATTTGTGACAAGGACAAGTTTTGATATCAGATTGTTTCGTTTCTGTTCTTTCGCAAGGATATTACAAAAATTGCAACAAATTTGAAATCTTTTTTGAAATATAAAAGTTTGTTTTCCATTTATTCCTTTCCTTTGACGGAGTCAATTTCAAACGAATATTTCGATATTAATCCGATTTCTTGATTAAAGTTCTTGAAAATTAGACAGATATTTCATCCTCGTCGCAATTCACGTTTCATTTTTCACATTCGACAATTAATTATTTACATCAAATCAAATATTTCTTCCCAGACAAAGAATCTCTCCACGAACGAAAATCCAAAATTTAATCAATCAAATATCCCTTCTCTCCCCCCAAAAATTCGAAGAAATGAAGTATCAAGTTTCGCAGAACATCGGTCAACTTTTAAGTCGAACGATGTTCAAACTAAACTCCCTCCAAGTCGAGTCGAGGAAAGGGGGAGGGGTCTAGTTCGTCGCCAATGTCCTCAACCTTGGTCGGTTCAGAAAGGATTACAGAGAAAGAAGCTTCTGGGGACACGCCGGCCGAGTGGCAGGTGTTTGACGAGGATAGGCCGCTTAGCAATTCAAATGACAGGAGGGTGGCAGCTAGAGTCTGGCCTGCGTCGCGTTCGTTAACCGGCGATGGAAATAAGACGATAAAATGTCTGGGAAGGCGTTTCGTGCGTCGCGTAATGCCGACGATTACGAGCCATTTACGCTCCCGACGATTCTCGTTTCGGTGGTGGGTTGGAATTAATTTTCAACCGCCACCCTCTTATTCCTTAATTTTTCTCCCTCTCGCGTTACTCGAAGGGCAACCACCGCGTAATTTCATTCACCTCCGCCTGAGAACCGTCTTCTCCCGGCTTTCCATTTTCTCCCCATTCGTCCTTTGTGCTCGCAGCGAGACTCCTTCTTTTTTTTCCCTTTTTTTCTTTTTTTCGTCTCGTCCGTCCTTCGATTTTCGGGGCTCGTTTTCAATTTATCCCACCCTGATCTGAATTCTTTGGGCGTTACGCGATATTGGGTGTACGGTTAATCGCGTGATTCGATGGTAGTGAGAGTGGATTATTGTCAGATCGAATTTTTGGAGAATTATAATAGAATATTAGAATATATTACTATTAGTATCGTTATTAATAAATTACTATATAGATTTTTTTTCTCTGAGCCTTTATGATTTCATTTTTCTAAAATGAACGAAGATTGTATGTATATTGATATTTTGTTATTTGTATCTTTTTGGAAATTCCATTTTTAACTTTCTATAATTTTCTAAATATTCAAGATGGTTTTTAAGAAACCTGAAAAATCGAATTTTTAATATTATTAATTAAAAAGTGCGAAATTAAAAAAAAAATCCGTGGATTTATCAAATTTTAAGCATTATAATTGCACATGCAAAAAAGAACTTTTATAATTTAATAAATAATATTTAATATTTAA
Organism: Apis dorsata; assembly: GCF_000469605.1. Taxonomy (NCBI): domain Eukaryota; kingdom Metazoa; phylum Arthropoda; class Insecta; order Hymenoptera; family Apidae; genus Apis; species Apis dorsata. The sequence goes on from NW_006263502.1 coordinate 1,888,101, forward strand.
TATTGAATTAAAATAATAATATTGTTAGAATAATATTTGATAAAAAAATATTTGTAAATAGATTCTCCCGTGGTTTCATATTTTTGACGAATAAGAACAAATATTTGTGGAATTAAATAATTGTTATTAAATCGTAATTAAATATTTATGTTTTATAATCGATATTATTTCAATGTTGGACCAATGTAAATATAACGAAATGCAAATTTATCCGTTATTCATGAATATATATTGAATTTGTAAAATATTATATATATTTCAATAGAAATGAATACATTTTTCATTCGTAAAATTTAGTTTATCAATTTTGAACACCGTCATCGAAAAATTCTTAAAATTAATGTAATTTTATAATACATATTAAACGTATTAAATTACCTTTTTCTCTGCCTCAATTTATCGAGTATAAATTATCCAATGATTTAAATATTTATATATATTTAAATTATTTATTTATATTATAATATTAATTCCAACTTGTAATATCAAACATATCAAATTACTTCAAAATTATTTACTCCTTTTGTTTCAATGTTTTATCAGGCATAATCAGTTTATTCGCAATTTAATTAAAATTTTTTTTAATCAAAGTTGTTTATAATACAAATTAGAATCTTATTGAGAAGAAATATAAATGAAAGACTGAATTAATCATACTCATCATGCATGATACTTCATTTACAAATTCAATTCGTTCTCTTACAAAGAGAACACATCCATCGTATTTTCCTTATATTTCACAATTTTATATTATCCTTTTATTACAATTATCGTATCCCATTAATAAAGTTCTCGATTTAAATAAAGTCAAATATACTTATAATGATCACAGAAGTCGATAATGATCTCTGATATTTCGCTCTGGATAACAAGATCTTTCGTCATTGCATCTTATAAAGATGAAGTCGAAATCCAGCGGAAATATCGGTAAGAGATCGAAATCTTTGAGAGATCAAGGTGCTTTCATTCTTCTCCTTTCACGCTCTATATTTCATCGCCGATAAATCCTCAACAATAAAATATTCAAACTGTTTCTATTCAACGATTTGTTTCGCGATTTTCATCGAACAATGAGATTTCTCTTATCGTCGTGAAAAAGAAAAAAAGAAAAAAAAGAAGAAGAAAAATTTTAAACGATGCTATGTTCTTAAGCAGATAGATAAAAAAAGTAACTATATCGGTTTCAAAACTCTTTAACAAGATCTTCTGATCTTCCCCGAACTTTCATTTGGCGAACTACTTTGGCTTGGTAAGTAGTAAATGTATTCTTACAGTCAGCCACCAAGATTAATTTCTTCATGTCTGGCATGTACAGAATTGTTTGCTGTTATTGATCGGCCCGAAAAACAACATCGTAAAGATTACGTAAGCTTGGTAAAATTAGGCCACGTTTTAATTGTTACTTCACTTGCATCGAAACATATGCATTTTACGTTTTTTCCACGTTTTGCGTGGATATCCTATGTGCATGATACAAATTTACGTTCGTATAAATCTTTGATTAATAAAAATATTCATTTGATGCGATATACGAACGTTATGTATTTTATGTATTTTAATAACATAAATTCCTAGCATACTTTGTTTTTAATCCAAGGTTAATAGCTTTTTGTGTTTAAGGGGTAAATCCACGTCATTAAATATTTGTAACTTTCTATTGTGCAGATGTGGTATCCATATAATGTATTGGATATATTATGTATAAGAGGTGTACATGTTTTATGATCGTTAAGGGTAGATTATTTGGTTCCTCGAATTCAAAACTTCAAATAAATATCAACGATACCTTAATTAAAAATCGATATATATATATATATATATATATATATATATTTATATATAATATAAATTTTACAATGAAAGTGCAATTATGTATTTTTGATGATTACAAAATTTGATTTAAAATTTATACGCATTAAATAATAAATAACCGGTATAAATTGATTTTCCATAGTCTCATTTTCTATTCTCTATGTTTCTTTTAAGTCGATAAAAATTTTAAAATTGAAATCAACTTTTATTTTATTAATTTATTCATCATTAAAATATTTTAAACTCGCCCAACTTGTGCAAAATAAAAGAGACATTAAAACTACGAAAATATTCGTGCATTTGGATAAAATAAAAAATTTGAATAAAAATTTACAAAGATGCAAATGAAATGTAGAAAGACAAGAGTATTTAAAACGGAGTATGTACGATAGTATTCAAAATTCTTTCTCTTTTATTTCACTTGCGCAGTTGAATTTGCATAAATATCCTCGTCGTATGACATAACGAATATACATACATACATATATATATTTAATCTGAAAGATGTACCAACCTGTGACCGAGACAGTTTGTGCCTGCGATTCTGACGCGACCCCTCGACGGAAGGCGCAGTGGGCGCAAGGAAACGAGGATTACTCTCCACATTTTGGGGGTGTTGCAATTGTTGAGGTTGATAATGGTGGTGAAGGTGATGGGATTGCTGTTGCGAGGGACCACCCCCCAGATGGTGCTCCCCCGTATCCAGCATCTTGCTGCCCAGAGCGTCCAGCTGGGTCAACGACCTCGAACGCACCTGAAACCCATTAATTCTTTCGGTTATTATTGGAAAAAACTTTCCGTTTTTATCCTACCCTCTTTCGATTATTCTTATAAGCAACAATATATAATTGATTCGTTTTCTCTAATACGAGAAAACGAGGATCACTTTTACTTTACTTTTGGGAATAGCGTTTCTCATAATTCTTTATTCCAAATGATTGAATTCCCAGTACTAATAATTAATCTCAAGCAAAACACGTCAATCTAAATCATTCGAAAAGATGGTTAAGTCTCAATCTCCTCGACGACTCTTAAAAATAATCATCTACAATATTCACGTTTTTTATCTTCCAATCTCTTAATATCTTAATATCTTTCACGACACGGATAAATTGGATCACGTATCTCGGATGTTTCGTATTCTCACATTGCGAGTTTTCTCCTGGAGACTCTTCTACACTCGAGTCCATCGATTTATACAACTTTGCATTGTTAATCGCCCGCCATGTTACTTTCTAATTTCTCCTATCTCTCGTATGGAAAAAAAATCAACCGCTGTTGACCCGTTGAAGAGTAACGAGGCAAAAGTGGAACGCGTAGGGAGCGTTCGAGTCGAGTTTGAAGTGGTATAGAGTTTGAGTATGGGTCGTATGTGACCCTTGCGAACGGAAACAGGAAGAACGATATTCTTGTATATATATAAGATATATATAT
>NW_006263502.1:1891623-1896818 GCF_000469605.1 Apis dorsata
CGTGATGGAATGTCGTCGAGTGTTGTCGTACGAGTTAACAAGAGGCACGGCCAAGAGGAGATTGCATACAAATTGTTTTAAGTAATTAAAGGGTTTCGGCGAGAGATCCGGCGGCTTCGAAAAATAAATTCGAAACGCGGGGGAATTTTTCTGGTAACTGGGTCGCGATCGACCGGTTTTACGAGGTTATCGATCGTCCCTCTCGAGGGCCTTCGTTATCTCGATCTGGCCGAAAGCATTCTTCCTCTGGCCTTTATCTAACCCTTTCTTCTTTCTTTTTTTTTTTTATTCGCTTATCCACTCGGCCCGCCTCGACTATACAATCTTGACACCGATTTCTCCCGTTCCGATCGATCTGTTTCGCGAAAATTGGCTCACGGTTGGCTCCCTCCACCTGCACGAATCTTGAACATCGTCCAAGAATAGTGTTCGAAAGGTGTAATCATCGAGATGGATGTGCAATTTGAATTCGTGTCTTTTCGTTTATGAGATGCAAGGAATTCTTTCCAATTTTCGAAAACGAAGGTTTTTCCCGATTTTAAGTTTTGATAATAGATTTCTGAGGGAGCACAAGTGAGGACTGAAGATGTTAATGATTTTGCTGCATAACAATCCGATATTGACCTCATCTGGAACTTCATACGTATGATCAATATTCGTGGAAACCAGTGATGATCATTTTGAAACGATATTCAAATACCCAATGGATCCGAGTAACAAAAATTCACGTTAAAATTACATTTAAAAATATATCCATAATCGATATATATTTCAACGCAATTAAATATATTAATTCGAACCTGAGTATCGATTTATGAAATCTCGCAATAAATATATACAAAGGAATCGATTTATTTTTAATAATAAAATTCGAATTATATTTATCGTTAAAATTCGAATCTATTGATAGGAATCGAGCGACGTAATACGAAGAAAGAAGTCCATCGAGAGAGAAGAATTCGACGATACGATAGATTATGTCGAGGAGTTTAAAAGGAGAATGAAAAATGTCAAATAACAAAGGAGAGGAGGAAGAAATAAGGAAGGAAAATAGGGAAGGTTTCTCTATTAGGGAAAAACGAGTGGTGAAACGAGTTGCGGTTACTCACGAGGTGTTCACCGCTTGGAAACTGGAGTACATAAAACTTTGTTAAAATCGGTTGCGCCGATTTTTCAGAAGGGAGAAAAACGATCGCGTCAGATTTGCCGATAAATTAATCGAAGATAAAGGAGGCGGCACCGTTTTAGTTACCATGCTTTCGTCATAAATCAAGCCGCGCATTTTTCTCAGCGGAGAAAAATTTCCGCCGAGCGCTGTTCACTTTTTGCCATTTTCCATTCACACGTGTATTCGGAAAGAGTGGTGCGTAGCAAAATATATATATGAATATTTTCGAGTAGAAAAATAATAAAAAAGAAAGAAAACGAGGAGATACTCCCTTTAATACTCTCCTGGATAACAACTTGATTTCACCGTGTGCGATTTCAATAATTCTGTCTCCTATTTTTCAATTTTCAGGAAGAGAGCGGCGATGAATCCGAATCACCGTTGCACTTTGCCAATATATAACACGAATTGGGCCAAGTAATTTGAAAAGATGGGGGAGAAAATATCAGCTTCCAAACCTGTGTTCTCGATATCTATCTATTTCATCTTACGCGTGCAAATTAACGATATTCTGGGGTATTAATCGATTCTCGCCGAATGAATCGACAGCTTTGCACGAAAAATTGTGCGCATCTCTGATAAAGCTCGAAGCGCGAAGTCTCTGAACTTTTCATACTGTATTAAAAAAAAAGATAAAAGGAGTGGGGAAGAATACGTTTTGGCGGTAATAATCAGAATGCCCTCTGGGGATAGAGATATTTTTCAGAATAAAAAGAATAGAAAGAAACAAAGAATACTGTAACTACTGGATCAGGAGACAGGCTAAATCTTTCATCTTTCATTTTATCCCAAAATGAAATATATAAAAACTTATCTAAACAGATAAACGTTTTGTTATGTGTCACTTCCTTTCAGATTATATATATTCCCCTAATACGAGGATGAAAAATTTTTCTTGCTAGGAATTGCTAATTTTATATATCAAAAAAATAAAAAAAAAAATTATGTAATTCAAGAAGAGAAATGTCTTTACAATTTATGAAGTTTTTTTTGTATAAAGAGGATATAAAACAAAACTGCAGTTAAGTTTCTTAATTTCAAAGGATTCGAGAATATCCAGAAGGGACTGTTTAATTATATCGCCTAGAATAATAAAAAACTTAGTTATCCGGAATATCACTTTTCTTTCTCCAATATTAAAAAAAAAGTACCTCGGATAAAAGTTGAACGGTCTCGAGGGGGGAATATTTTGATATCATCTTCTTTTTTTTTTTTTTTATAGTCCTTTTCAATTCAGTACATTACTTCGTACTTTTTTAAAAATTCTATTTAAATTTAACGAATATGATATTGATATGGATAATCCTTAGATCGTAAAAATCTTCTTTACGATATTTATAGATACGATTATATATTTAAACTTATATATAGGATCAATATATTTAATAAAATAATCCCGTGTATGGATTGGCGCGCACATATTCGCAAAGCGTTTTATAAAAGCACCAGTGGTAATTCAATATCGAACGAATCCCTGAGTGAAAAATAAGGTACACAGTTCTCGATGTCACCTATATATATATATATATATACGATATTTGTGCACGATGGAATACACATCGAGAACTATTTTACACGAGCAGAAATATTGAAATAAGTCAGTTTTTTTTACGGTTTTGTTTTAAATTTGTTTGTTTATTCTTTTTTTTTTTTTACATTTCTTTTAGTTTATTCCCATTTTTTACTTGTTTACAATATGGCTTCATCGATTCATATCTGTGGTCTCTTTTTGATTTCGTTTCATGTCTTTCATGCATACGAATTTGTATAAATAAATGGATTTACTTGAAATTATTGAAAAATGGTCAGTGGATTCAAACTAAAAGTTTTGCATCAATAAATAATTCTATATATGAATATTTAATAAATATTTAACGACTGCGAACGAATAAATTGGATTTAAATTGGGCGAATTTTTTTTTTTTTTTCTTGCAATTGACATTTCCACGCGAAATATTTTTCTCCAGAGTTCATTCGGGGCTAAAATAATATCCTGAAGCATATATACGAAGCTTTTGTAAGCTTTTTTTTAACACACGTGTCCACATGTGTTTCAAAGACAATATCATATTTATATATTTATTAATTTCTTGGATCGATGTGTCACATATTTTTTTCACATACTTTTCCCTAACAAAAACCAAAATATTTTATTATATAAATAAAAAACAAACTTCGAATGGAAAATATTTTAAATTTTCTAAAGAATGAAATCTTAAAGTTGATTCAATCGATAACAGAATAAACAAATGACACAAATTTTTCCCTCGTTATATTTCTTATGAAAAGAAAAGAGAGAGAGAGAAACAAAATTAGAAAAATCAAGTAGAAAAATTCATTAACGATAATTGCACGATGAAAAATTTAAAATAAAATAAAATTCTCACGGTGAAAGACTTCAAATTAATAAAGCAAGTCTTAACATGGAGTCCGTCCGTTTACAAGATATATTTTTCACGTGTATCATTTTTTTTTCGGATTGATATTCATCGAAACCGAATAAAAAAAAAAAAAAAAAAAAAAAAAAAGAAAAAAAGGAAAACAGGAAACGAAATACGTGGGCGACTATTTTTTTTTTTTTATAATAGATTACGCACCCATGTACATGAATTCCAACCTAGTTTCAACATACCGATAGTTTCATAGAGGAGGAGGAGAAAAAGGGCTCATTTTTCAAAAATATGAAACATTTTTGTTTTTTTACTGAGAATTTTTCTATCGATATCGTATCGTGCGTGTTGTTCGTCAATTTTTTCTTTTTTTTTTTTTTTTATCACTGTCGTTACTCCTCTTTGTACTCGACACAATTTAGTTTTAGAAATCTATTATGATCTATTGTACGATGTGTAACGCATTGTCACAGACACTTGAAACATCGCTTGCGAAAATTTAATATCTGGAGAGACATCTATCGGAAAATAAAACGCATAAATCTTGTTTATATATCGGGAAAAACGGATAAAAAGAGAATGAATAAAGTAACTTCTGCTTTTCGAAGGAACATCCTCCCTTACCCCACTGTTTGAAATGCAACCAACGTTGAGTAAATTGAAAAGAGAGATCTATCCATGCATCCAACGTAACCCATACAAATTGCAGTCGAATGCAGACCAATGTTGTTGAGTCATCGTTTTTTTCCCTCGAAGAAAAATTGTTCGAGAAAAGTTGTCTATTTCATAATTCATTAAATTTATGAATTTACAACTATTGATATTTCGTATTAGATCATCGATAATATCGTTTTTTGGAAACACGATTTCAAAAGAATTATTATTATAATTGTAAATTTTAAAGTTGTGAAGTGAAAAACGATTTATAGTTTTAAAAAAATCAATTTACTTTTTTTCTTTAAATTATATTGTGGAATTGCAATAAATAATATTCAACAAATGATCGATATTAAAAATTGCAAAAAAATTTTTATTTACTATAACAATCCCAGATTATACATAGCAAAAGGATTGCTACAAAAATAAAATTAATTGGTATTAATATATCCAACATATTTTTTATCAAGCATTTGTTTGATCAAAGAAAAAAAAAAAATTGAAAAATATCCCAGTTTTTGAAAATACAGATCACAATAAAATTAATTAATATTAATATATTATTTTAATTATTTAAAAAAAGCGAAACATTTATTAAAATTCTTTGAATTCGAAAACAAATATAACAATGGAAGAATCGTTTCTTTTGGATAACCTAAAAATTTTCTCTATCGAATGACGTATAAATAGACGTATATCAACGAGATAAACTTGAATAGTAAGATATCCACAAACGCTTAAACTATTAATCAAAATGACGTGATGCGACGATGCACCATTCTCTCGAATGGTTCCATACCTTTCAGAGATACGTATACATTCGGTATATCGCTCATCGTGCCATTTCCCATCCGCTCCGTGAACCGTTATACAATTACCACTGCCCTCATCCGCTCAAACAAATGAAATGGCCAGTCATTAGCGAGTAATAAATGGCAGGGAGGCGAAGAGAGGCGGGGAATTTCATTACACGGATTCTT
>NW_006263502.1:1896880-1899225 GCF_000469605.1 Apis dorsata
CCCCACTGTTTCCATTTAGATCGTCGCGTGAGAATTCACCCTCTTGGACCAAGTGGTGGAAACGTGAAAATATGGACAGTCGACTTTCTACTAGCAGACGAGTGGAGAAGTACAACCAAAAACATTATCACCTAGAAATCTAAATCTAAATCCATAGATGGATTTTTTTGATTCTAGCAAAAAACGAAATTTCCCAAATTTAAATTGATCGAAACTGGAACGCTCGTTCATCCGAAGCAAATTATTTCAATCGAACAAGTAATAACATTAATCGCATCGTTTCATTTTGTTAAATTGCATATTTTTATTATCATGCTTTGTAGGAGGAAAGATATGAATTTATATATTTTCTCACAAGAAACCTCAAAATGCAGGATACCGTTCGTCAATAAGCGATATAATTTTATTTGTAACCTTTCAGCCAATAGCGTTTACTCGCGTTATTCGAAATGACCAATCAAACCGTAAACCCGCATTTCTCTCACGGCATTTCTCGCGAGGCGCGCATAATACTTGGGAATCCTCGACCAGCGATCCTGAATTCTAACGCCCACCATCGAAACCTATCCCCTTTACCTATTCCTCGCCATTTTGCTTCACGCACAATTTTTCTTCTTTTATATTATCTTTTATAATTATTATCGATTATAAAGAAATATTTTTCTTATTAGGCTTTCTAACGAAATCCAAAAACAAAGTGGAAGAAAAGAATAACGGTATAGTGGGGAAAAATCTATCAATTAAAAAATAGAGGTTTCATCATCGATTTAAATTTCACTTTCACTTGGATACTAGGAAATGGATGAATATTAAAAAAGACATTGTGATATGATACAATGATCTTAACTAAAGTTCAAGATGAGATCGGATAGTAAAACGATCGCGAGAATGAAATTCAATCGGAATAACCGTGGTTGTTGATTCATTTTTTCCTCTCCCCCTTTTTTTCGTTCGGTTATTTATTTATTTCATTCGATGTCGCCCGAGGTGCCTCGTCCATTTATCACGAACACGAATTCCAATAGCGATTCGGTATTGCTGCGAGGGCCCGAACGTCGAATATATATTCTTGGATAAAATATGATGTATTAGGGTACGTGTCCTTTTTCGTCGGCGAATCGCTCGTTTTTCACGCGGCACGTGGATGATTTCCAACGACGAGATTCGACGGAATATTTTTTTTTTCCACTCCTTGGTTAAATTTATGCCAATTTCCTTTGAATATTATACGCCGGTTACAAATATATGCACATAATATATTATGTGAAAGCAATTATACAAAGAACGGTAAAGTCTTGGTTTGGTTGAAATTTGTTCTTCGCTCCGCGATTGATTTCACGGTTGATGAAATTGAAATCGGTCGTACGAGTAATTTCATCGGCGCGTTTATAAAGCGTGTATAAATAGTTGCGAAATTTATTCAAATGATTCGTATATTCGTGGGTGTTGAGATATGTATATATATGCGTGGAACGCATTATTTGCAATTACCCGATAATATGGAAAAGTGAAAATTTTGCAATTTGAAATAAGATTAATAATTGAAAGCTTAACGTTTCGAAAAACATTCCCTAATTAATATACATCTATCGGTTCGAAAATAAAAATTCGCTTCAAAAAAAAAGTCACGGCCTTCGATCGATATATTTCTATCCTAGCTCGAAAAATCCGTTCAATCTCCCTTCACACAATCGAATTTCAACTCCTCATTTCACTTTAATTACGATCCTTAATGCGCACTCCCTAATTGGAAAAATAATTATCCACGAATGCCAGGAATCCCGGATCAGGCTCCCGACTTTCTGCGACGTTCGCGCCTTTTCCTCGAGGACGACATCGCGAAATCGACGAACAATTCGATCCTGTTTGCCTTGGACAAATAAAATTTCCTCGAAGTGAGGGAAGCTCGCCTGGATAAATCTGTAAATCTGACCGCGACAGGCGGCAAAGCTCGCCGCCGATTTCCACGAAAATTCCAGAGAAACTTTCCTTCGATGCTTGCAACCAACATCCCCCAATGAAATAGTTCCCGGTAAACGGTGCAGATATTAAGAACTAAGTCTAAATTTTCGGAGAAGTTTCTCTATAATTTTTTTGCGAAAAAGGGGGAAAAATGTATCTCGAAGGAAAATCGTCGTTGAAGAGGAAAAAGTTTTCACCGCGGTGAATTGGCTTTTACTAAGGCAATAATATTTTTTATGATAACAGTAAATAGTTGAAGAGAAAATAAAGATGTAGTATAACTGTTGGCCAGTAATAAATTCAACTTACCTCGAAATGAAAGTTTTTTCCATTTGTCTGAGAAACGAATAGTTTTTGTAAATTAAAAAAAAAAAAAAAAAAAA
>NW_006263502.1:1899397-1907319 GCF_000469605.1 Apis dorsata
GAAATAGAATCGAGTATCTATTCATTTATCAAGTAATATTACTTGATCTTTTATATTTTAAAAGATAAGACAAACATCTTCGAAACTATCCGTTTAAAATATCCCTTTTGCAATAGAGGATAATACGGTCCTCGAACGCTATATAAAAGAGGGTAGTTAAAAGTGTTATTAAACGATGTCGCAACAGCTCTGAACGATAGGGAATAAACGAGATATAATAAGAAGATTACGAGGCTCAAAACTCATCTTCTGATATTCGAGTCGTCAAAGTTGTTCCTGGAACTTCTAATAACGCGATGCTATTACGTTGCGGATTTTTATTTTTATTGTAAAGGAAAACTATAAAACCGTATCTTTCTGTATGTCGTGTCATATAGGATTTTCATCATGTGGAAAACAACCAATTTATTATAGCAGTAAATTCGTTAATTACACAATAGAAGTGTGCCTCCTCTATTTTGTTCGAAACGAGATTGCCATTTTTTTTTTGTAGTAGGAAACGATTGTACGAAGTTTCAGCTTCATTCTGCGAAAAGTTTGTTAAACGTTTAATTAAATTTTAAAAGCGGATATAATTAAAATTTTCCGGATTTATTATAATATATAATTAAAAAAAAAAAAAATACAAATTTCTTTATCTTTAAACTTGGAAATTCGAACACAAATTCGTAAAAAAAACTATGCTCTCCGTTCATCGTGGATGGATTCAATTTAATCGAACGAATCGATGCCAACACGATAAAATACTAATGAGCGATTGTCACGAGTAAATCTCGAAATTCGAATCGATCGTTACACCGGCCGGCTCGATGCAAAACTTCTCACTGCATAAATACGAATATGGGTTTAATTGGTCGATTGTGCGTGTGAACGATTGCGGGGCAACGTGGTCCGATGTTAAATTAACATTTCCACTGGTGTCGATCACTGAAAATTATTGCTCGCGGAATCGTTCCTCGATAACAACCGTACCACGCACGGTACTTTTATCAGCATCGCTAATTAAATTGCGAAAACTAAGCGAAAACTTCATCGTTCCAAAGCGCGCCCACGTCCCTCCAATTTTCCTCCCCGAAAATCCACGATTACTCGTCCAATGATAGCTTTTTCGATCGATTTCAAACCGACCAAATTCCAACTACCATTGTTTGTACATGACACGACAACTCTTTTCACAGATTTACGATTAATCTCGAACGACATCCCCTCCCTGAAAGTTTCACGAGTACGTTTACTACTTCGCGGATCGAATACCGGCGCCCGATTGCACGATACTTTCACGGCTGGTTTACGTGCCTCGTGCACGTACACCTAAGTGGCGTGTAAATTTACAATGGTATTAAGCCGATACCATTTTTCTCTCCCTCCCTCCCATGCCTCGAAAGGTGCTCGCGACGCTCAGATTAAAGTCTTACATCGTGAAATGCATTAAATGTACCGTAAAACACGGGGCACGCGACATTATTCATCGCACGCGCATCGAGAATTAATTATACGTACGGTTACGGGAACAAAGGGTTTCCGTCCCACGTACGGAAGCTATCCGTAATTGCGTGTACCAATGTTAACCTCGTTTACGCCCTCAAAGATGCTCACCGATACGCTGCTACTACAACGCCGATACGCTTTAACGGTTTAACAAAACTGATACGAATAACTTTTCGCATTAACGATAGTTAAGCGCGAACCAGGGGTAATCGATCGATATCGCGATGTAGCAAATAGGTATGTAGGTAGAAACTTGCATCTAGCGTGAGTGGCAACACTAAGCTTTCGTTGGTGGAATCACCGTACTAAGTCATCGCTGATCACTGTAGATTACCGTGCTATCACGTACGTACGTAATCACGACTCGCAATAGGATCGATACGTAGAAATCACGATACATATTTAGATCAGTGTTAATTGTGGAATAATAGTTTTTTCGTGGTTCACGAATTTTTTATTTTAATCATTATTTCATTGTTTCATTATCGCGAGAGAAGAGTCGGTTCAAGCTGTCACAAAACGAGGTTATGTTTCGAGGTTAGGATATAGATACAATAACGAATAAAACTATCGAACAGTGTGTATAATAATATAATTACTCGACAAAAAAGCAGGCTACTTGATCGAATTTTCACAATCGAATCTAGGTCGGAATAGAGTATATAGTATAGAGTATATGGTCGTTGGGTGACGTGGGCCATCCGAGTGGAACTGTCACAGGCTAATATGGATTAGGGGTCTGCTAAACTTCCGCAGAGGGACGTGGGTCACGAGATTGGATACGCGCGCAAATAGAATAAGCACGTACGTTGTCACGACGCGGCATAAATGAGGCGTTGATCCCGGTCGCCGAGAATATTAAAAAAAATATTTCTGGGAATATTTTGACGCCCAGCGCGAACAACAAAGCAGTCGTACAACAAATGCGTCGAGGCCATCAACACTGGAAAATGGTACCGATAAACGGACAATGGGGCGAATTTTACGACGACAAGAATTTGGCGAGGCGACGAGTCGCGAAACGAATCCCCAGCTAATGACCCGGCAATGAAATAAACTTGCTCGCCCCACTCCAAAAACCCATTAACGCTTTTGTCGTTTCGCCTGGGAGAAGTTTGCTCTAGAAATCGCTCTATTCGCCCTCTAACGACCGAGAAAACGATAACGAAGTGTGCCTAACGATTCCCCACCGAACTCGTAAAGGGGGCGCACCTAACCTTTCTTTCCTATTCATCCCGTTGTTAACATTCTCGGTTTAACTCGATGGGAGAGAGGTTAGTTAAACTAATAAATCTCTCTTTTAATATTTTCCGTCCGTTTTATAATATTACGATAATATTATTGTTGCATTCGGTTTAATCGATATCTATTGATAACTGTACGTGTATAAATAACTCTCTTTTCTCTTCAAGTAGAACTTTGTGCAAACTTAACCTCTCTTTCCTGTTGCATTATCGGTTTAATGTCAATTCGATGAGAGATTATTGGCTAAATTGTACATAGATCAGGAAAATGATAGAAGAAAGAGTAAACCTTTATTTTCTGTTCGTTATACACGTTGATATTGCCTATTGTCGTTATTTAATCGTTGTTTATCGACACTTAACGAAAGATTACCGACTGAATTATGCAAAGTGTAAGAAAATAATAAATGAAGTGTATCTAACGATTCTCATCGAACCTCGTGAAACGAGTAAACCTAACCTCTCTTTCTTCTCTCTCTTCCTGTTCATTACGCCGCTTATACCATTGATATCGATTGACGATTATCGATATATCGACAATTTGATAGGATAGATATTATTGACTAAAATGTATATAGACTTGGTGGAAACAGCAATGGTATAACACAACCACATCGTTTAATTATGGATAAGTTTGCGGTGTGGTAAAGTACTTGGAAGCTTAAAGTCTTGCAACCCCTTACCCCTATTGTCGCAACGACTAAACCCCTAATAGTCTCCCTTTAATCACACGTTGATTTATACCACTTACGGAGCAAATGTGATAACTAACAGATAGCAATGTTACGCTATACCAACAGAGCTTAATGAGTGCATAAATCTACTACAATTGTTTTTCTTGTTTTTGTTGAATAGTCAATTAAATTTTATTCTCGAGCATTAGATTACTTTTCCTCCGTGACATTTATTATCCGTCTTACATTACAATACATTCTTTAATTGCTCTTCCAAACTATTTATTATTCGTTGAAAAAAATTTTCTTGTCAATTTGCATTTTTATTTTATATACAAAAAATTCTAATAGATTTTTTGAAGTTGGAAGAAAACCTTTTTAAAAACTTCTTTCCTCCTTTGCTAATTCGATACTTTAGCATTGAGAAATCGTTTAAATGTTTAAACGTTTCCAATATTTAAATGTATACTTCGAAACCATTAAGTTTTTATTTTAAAAACCTTCTACTACGCTGTTTAACAATCGCGTTATAGCAAAAAAAAAAAAAAAAAAGGGAAAAAGAACAATCTTCTGTTCGGGTTGAAACATTGCAAGCTTAAGATAAATTAAAATTTCAACGAAATAGATAGAGTTTCCATTCGACCAGAAATATAGGATAAAAAAGAAACAATGTAGAATCGACTAAAAAAGGTCGGTTGGGTCATTAAGGTTCTACTGTTTTAACGATAACATCTGACATTAAGTAGTCGCCGTGGCATTTCACCGCGCCCTCCTCCTTTCTTCTTCTCTGTCACGAATCTCTACCGCTCGTTGACCCGTAAAAACCCATCCTCCTTTGACGTTGCACGCACAAACAATGGCGAAAAGGCACAATGCGAATTCTCGTGGCGCCCGGAAAAACACCGATGAGTAAAAAAAAAAAAAAAAAAAAAAGGAAAAAAAAAAAAGGACGGAATTTCGTTCCCTGCTCTGTCTATCTCGCAACGTTGGGTCAGAATTTTCATTAAGTTTCACGAGAAACACGACACGGGAAACTTTCTTCTTTCGAAATTCTTCTATGTTCCCTCCCATCATACGAGAAAGTACATACATTTAAGTTACTATATCTTACTGTCAGTTCTCAGAATGGAAATGTTTCGTGAAATTCTTCTCTTCCTCGAACAACTGTGGAAATATTCTCGTTCCCTTTGGACGAGGAGAACAAGAGAATATAATTTTATCGCAAATAATTAAATTGTAATATTGTTAAACGTAAATAATAAATTATACGAATAGTTATTTTTAATTCGAATTTCGTATTGCACTCGAAAACTTTTTAAATTTGATAAATAATATATTGCAGAATTTAACTAAAATGGATTGGACCAACAATACGATTAATTCGGAATTTCTTAACAGTTTTAAGTCGCGTAGCGGTTGATAGCGAACAGTTCTGCTAATTAAACCAAAACAATCTGCCGGAGAATGAGTTTCCTTAATCCGTTCTCGAGCATCTCTGATAATTCCAAGAAACAGAGATTATAATCTAATTAATAATTTACCCTACATTTACCAGACAGATCGCATCTGAACGAGTAACGTTTCTCAAATTTCCAAGATGAAAGCAGTATAATCCTATTTCCAAAAGAAAGAAGAGGACGTTATTATACACATCTCGATAATTTGAAGGGTTGTTAATCGTCGCACTTTCCGTCTTGATCATCCTGGAAATTATCAAGTTTAAAAACTGGAGTTTCGTTTTTAAGGACACGAACGTACCTTTTAAAAAGGTATTTGTCGTAAAACAAAACACGATGATCACTTTTCTATTTCGTACAACAAATAATTCTCTCTCTCTCTCTTCTTTTCTTCCTTCATTCACAAACTAATGAAATCCACGACAAAAAAGCGGAATTACCAAGTGTCCTTAGTCGGAAATACTCGGGCCAAGGATCAACGTCGCCAGACTCGAGGAGGGTCCCGCATCGAGAAAATGGATAATCCTCCTCTACAAAAAATTCCAGACTCTTCATGCGCTACGAAAATTATTACTCGAGAGAAATTGTTCTCGAATGTTTTTTTTTAACCAGCATAGGCGAACTCCGCAAATTCACAAGTTCAGCTTTTTTAGAAAAGGATTCAGTCGACTAGGTAAACTCGAAACTCGTTGTTGATCTATGCTCTAGCAAGTTGCAGAGCAAATAGTCAGCAAATTCGTAACGAATTTTCGAAAAGTAGTAGAGGAATCGACAAATTTCTCAAAAAAAAAGAAAAAATTCACCAATCCAAATAATCGATCCTGCAACAGTTAACAAGGAGACCACAAGGAAAGGAAGAAAAGAAAAACCGAAGAAAAGAAAATTAGAAGGAAAACAGAGGGAGAATATTTTTCATTCAGCTTTCCATAAGAAAGCTTTTCCCTCGTTTATCTTCCACGTCCTCGAATCCAAGATTGGCGTCCAAGGATACCGTCAATATACCGTGATCTGGTTAAACATCCTGAGCCCCGAAGAAAAGAAAATGACGCCTCGCCCCCCCTCCTTTATCGCAGATATTGGGCCACGATCGAACCTGTCGCGAAACAGATCTTCCAAATGACGAAATCGATTTCGATCGTAAATAGTTGTCTCGCTTGGATAATCGACTCAAGGAAGAAGATCTGAAAGTCTATCCTCTTCCGTTTCTACGATAAAACGCGGCTGTAAAAGGAATCGAGGACAGTTGGGGATTATTTGCAGTTCGTTTCCGATTATCGTATTGTATCGTTGCACGATTTTATTTGTTCTTGGACGAAGAAATTTGAAAAAAATGTTTCTACGAGACGAGTAATACTCGTTCGAATATCGATATCAATTTATCGAGAGAAGATTTTGAAGAAATTTCATATATAGATGCAGAGAGAAGAAAGAATATATAATATATTTAACGATTTAAAAAAGTCTCGTTAATCTAGGAAAAAGAATTTCCTGGGTTACAAGAAGAGGATAAGAACGTACGATTACAGCATTTACAATTCCTTTTTCTATATCGTTTTTTCCCGCGAGATAAGATATAGTATTTTAGAAACAAGCAAGTTACAAATTCTTTAAGCGAAAAATGCCTGGAATACGATAAGGCGAGCATTAAATTTGAGGGCAGTTAAGCCATTTCCATCGCGTTTTAACATTCAATAATCACGAACGCTAAATAAAATTGATAGGGCGGGACTGAGAGAGGATGCAGCCATTGGAAAAGTTTCGAATTTATCGGATCGGCGTCGTTCCAACGCAACGGAAGCGCGACTGGAAAGTTTCACAGCCGGACAATTTCCGTGGGCCCTTTCGAATCGATGGGAAAATCTAATTCGAAATATGGCTTAATTATTCGTCCAATGGCCCTTCATTGTACGGGGGATGGATCCTCTCGCACAACCGATAACGAACACTGTGAATACATTGCATAAATTCGAAACTATGAAGAAGTGCATTTGAGAAATAAATATTCATACACGAATATCGACAAATTTATTCCGAAAGATAGTTTTTCTGTAAAAAAAAAGTTTTGATATTTGAAATTGAAATTTAGTGTTAATTTTTTTTTTTTAGTAAAAAGTTTGTCGAGAAAGATTGTTTTAAAATTGTTACTCACTCTTTCTCTGTGAGAAAGTTAGAGAAATTCAAGAATTTAAGAAACTAGGGAAACTAAAAATCCAAGAATCCAAGGATTCGGTTTATTAAGTAATAAGAATATTAATCTCGTGCAAAATTTGAGTATCTAATCAGATTATTAGGGAAATGATTAATTGAGCAGTGTTTTATATTCGTTTTTCGTTTTTCGATAACACAATAACGTTTTGAAGATGGATCATTTCTGATCACTCTCGCCATTAAAAATTTCCAATGAAAGCTTCGCGTCAAACCCTTCAAGTCTTTCCCATTTGGAAAAGATTTAGTCGATACTTCGGGCTTTTCCTCTCAAGCGGGCCGATTGTTTCGCAAAAGCGATTCATATCGATGTTTCCACAGAGAAACCACCCCCTTCCCCCGCTTGTCCTCCTCCATAGGCGTAGCCACCCTTGACCGAATTTATTACCTCTCCCTCCCTGCTCGTATATCATAATAAATCGACCAGAAAGTTAAATAAAACGAAACATAAAGTTTATCCCGACGACCGGATTAATTGCGCGGCCGGACGATATTTTTTTATCTGCGATTGCGAGTCGCTCGATCGATAATCGAGCTCGATCGGTAACCAGGTTGGAACCAGGTCAGCGAATAACGAAGTGTACGACGCCTCTGATTAATGGCTCTTGGAAACTTCGATCACGGTTCGTCTTGCAACACCTCGTTGCAAACGTGTCGTTTTGAGAATCATTCGATTTTAGCCAAGGATCCGAAACTTTCCTGTCCTAAAAATATTTCTCTACGGACAGCGATGGATCGGTAATGGAAATGAGAAATAGATCGAGATTCCGATATGGAAGTAAGAGCAGCAGCGGGAGTGATAAATATTCATAGAGGCTACACTGTTATCGTTTGTAATTTTTTTTTTTTTTTTT
>NW_006263502.1:1907467-1915148 GCF_000469605.1 Apis dorsata
CGTATATATACTTTAGCGATTTCAATCGGAATTTTGCATATAAAAATATATATTAAATTCACAGGTCAATCGTGATTGAATCTGGAAAAATACATTAGTGATATTTATAGTAGTCGATTTATAAAAAAACCGATATCGATCGAACGTTACAACAATAAAATATGTGATATATTATTATTGATTCGATTACTCGTCATTCGGTCAATTTGTCTTGGTTGATTGCCTATACACAGGCGTTTCGAGCGCGGTATTGACTTGTTTACAACTTGAAAAAACAAAAGTCTCGCAAACATGCACTTTGAACTTTTTTTTTATCCTGATGGAATTTCGTCTAAAAATATCGTTCATTATATATATATATTTTTTTTATCATTCTGCGAAAATAATAATAGAAAATTCCATTTAAATTCCGTATTTGTATTAAAAAAAAGAAGAAAAGAAAGAAAAGAGGAGAGGAACGAGTAGATGTACGTTTTTATGGAAAATCAGGCGAGATATTGGAAAAGTTTGTTGGATCTCGCATTAATTGATTTGCCGCGGGCGAATAATATCGATCAAAAGTTTTTCACCAATATAATGTTCCAGGCGACTTTTCTTTCGAATACAAGAAATTTCTTTTTATTCTCGAGTAACTCAATAGCTACTTCCATTCGAAAGCGCGGCCAGTCAGAATAAGAAAAATTTTTTTCCAGTTTCAATGGCAATGGCGGAACAACAGAGTCTCGATTACGATTTTAAACAATGATTCGATCGTGAAACTTATTGAACGAATCTCATCGAAAATTTCCAATAAGAGAATTAAAGAGAACATTAACGACTGTTGGTTTAATAGTGGAAGATAAAGATTCCAGTCCAGGAAAGAAAATACTTAAAAATTATACCAACTTTTTTGCTGAGTTTCGTTTAAAAACTAACTTCTGGTAAAAAAGTTTTCAGATTAAGGAAATTAAAATCATTAAAAATAATGTAATTAACTTAAGTAGTATAAATATAAGACTCACAAGAATGTTAAATCGGTGTGATAGTAATTAAATATAAAAATTAATTTAAATTCCTGTTAATAAATATTATGAACGAAAATACAATGAAGAAACAAAACAGTGATTAAAAAAAAAAGGAAAGTACTTAACGAGAAGTTTTTGGAAAAAATATTCACATATCATCGTGAATTCACAAAGAAATAAATATGAAAGGAATATTTTTGAAATATTTCCTATTCGATAAAATATTCAATGAACTTTCAATGTCCAACGTAATAATTACTTTCACTATATTTATCGGCATTTAAGTTATTAAACCATTTTGCTTTTTCCTTCGAAAAAAAAAAGTTTAAACTTCTTTTATCTCGTATCATCCACGCGTTTGATATTTCCACTGCAATATTTTTCATTTTCGAAAAACCATAGCCGCTCTTAACGAATTTCGTTTGATTCGAAAACTAACCATTTTTTGCCAAGCTTGGTGCCCACAAAGGAACGACGTTAGTCGTTCAAATTGCTTTTTCCATACCACGAATCCACCCTTGAAACGATTGTTCTTCTATATTGTGAATGACCACGAAATCGGGTTGATCCTCGATCCCGAAAGGAATCGAAATCCATAATTTGAAACGGAATTGCCGATTTCCTTCCAACGAATTCGTTCCAACGATTTCTTCAATGACCGTGAAAATTCGATTCGCTAAAAATGGGAGAAGAGGGATGGAATAACGTAACGTGAACGCTTAAAATATCCTAAAAAAAAATTCTACATCCACGAGTTAACAAATACGAGATCGTTACATTTCTATTCTTGGTCGGTGGTGTTACAAGCGGATCAAAGTTGGCGACATCTGGCGGCAAAAACATCGAGCACAACGTTAATTAAAGCTCCATCCCGTAGAACGCTCGCCATTTAATTAATAAACCGTAATTACGCACAATTGTCTGCGAGCGAGTTCTATCTATCCTTTCTCTCTCGATAGGCGCAGCACAGGAGGAAAGGAAATGGAAGACACGGTGTGCTCGACGGTGTGAACTTGATGAAAAAAAAAGAAGCGATAATTTATTCCATTTGTCGCTTCGTGATAATCACGAAGCTAAGTAAATAAAAGTGTAACGTTTGAGTGCACTGTTGAAAGCCTAACCCAGTCGTGGAAGGTTTGCTAAATGTTTGAACAAATCTATTATTCCCAATCAATTGGATTCAATTGTGTTCGAGTGATGCATATAAGCTTTAAATTATCGCAAGATTCGAAGCACTATCTTCGTATTTTTTTTAATAAGCAATCGTAGATCGATTTGTTTGAATTTGTTCTAATTTAATGTCCAATTTAATTGATCGAGCATTTTCTTTTTTTTTGAGAGAAAGAGAAAGAGAAAGAAAGAGAAAAGTAGGAGGAAAATTTTTGTATTAAAATTTTTTGAATTCGATTTAATTTAATCAGTTTTATTTAATTTAATTGAATTTAATTTAATCAGTTTATTCTTAAATTAACTCGGTGTTAATTGTTAACTCGGTGTCGGAATATTTTTTTTTTTTGCTTCTACATTTTATTATGGTCATTGTAAAATAAAAGAAATTTATGTACGAATACGAGGGAGTCGTTACGATCGAGTGAGAAAATAAAAATTTTCAATTACTTATGGGAGAAGGGGGAGGGCAGTAATTTTTAATTACATTACATTTCCCGTTTCGAGAAAACGGGGAAGAAGAGAAAAAGAAGTTTATAATCCCATACATTTATAATAGCTAGAAGTTTTATTTCCTCGAAAGTATAATAAAATTTCGGTTGAAACTAGGAAACATCCTGTTTCGTGGGTGGGCTATCGTAAGCAGGGATTAAAAATAAAAATTTCAATTAGTTATGAAAGAACAGCATAATTTTTGACGATTATCTTGTCCTTGTTGTTCCAAGAGAAAAATAGTTAAAAGAAGAAAAGAAGTTTACGATCTCTTTAAACGTAATTTATTATTTTATCTCCTTTAATATAATAGAAAAAACAGAATAAAATTTTCACTCGAAATTATTCATAGGAATATTTATTTTCGTTTTACAAAAGTTGTAAAATTGTAAGTGTTGTAAGCAGATTTCCCCCTTTTTATAATATAATTTTTTGTATTTTATGAAATTGAAACTGTTTAGATCCATCCCTGAAATTGTTCGATAATTCTATTTGTATAGAAACATATTATTACTCGTGAAATTAAACTATAAACACCGAGCGTGTATTGTATTGACTTATTAAATTTATTGTGACCACAATAAAACGAGATCACGAATATTGTTTTTTAGCTACTTACATTTCCTGTATATTCGAATTCTAAAATAATGTTAATCAACTATTTGTATTATTTAAATCAAACGATTTTTGCGAAAATGTCACGTGTAAAAAATTGACTTGAAGCGAAAAAGAAACAGAAATTAATAAATTCGAAACATTCGTTTTACAGTATTATTATTCTGACTTCTGAATAAATAATGCTGACGATATATTCATATCGAATACGTAAGATGCTGACACTAAAATTCTAATTGCAACGGTGTTATAGTCCATAATACAAGCAATAAAGTTAGAGTGTGAATACATTTGAGAACGAAAAGTCTCAAGAGTACTGTTCACGAGTGGACGAACATCGAAAGCGACTGTTTGATAATAAATTTCACCCTCGAAAAGTCAAATTGCAATTTCCACTTATGAAAATTACTTTCGAGTTCGAAACTTTCGAAAGTTTTAAATGCATTCGCTTTTTAATTCAATTAATCACGTATTATCTTATCTTATGACATGCCAACCATTGGTCTCCACAAAGTGTCTTTTAAGAACCATTATCATATTTAATCGATGATTCTTACCACTCGTTATATATAATTTTTCAAATTTCACGTAAGAAAATGGGATAAGAATCGACATCAAACGATAAACTGCAGAGAAAATTTAAGCGAAGAAACGAAAGAAAAAAATCTTTAACAATATATTCTCAAGTGTCGACACGAACGAAAATTGCATCAATCGATAAATGTACGTCATTTGCATGATCGATAAGCGCACGTCATTTCACTTAAAAGGTAAAATAGTTACTCGTACACCATCTGATTACTTCGACTTCGATTAAAAGAAGTTGGTGTCTTTATTTAGATCTACTACGAAGGTTTCAGAGTAATTAATCGATTAATTCTAACGTAATCCCTACACGTTCACTCATTGTCTTTCGCAGAATGGCTACAATTACGCTTCCTTGGAGCTGACACAGAACGCACAGTTTCGATGACCGAGGCTCGAAATGGCAAATTATTTCACTGCGAGTTAATTAATGGCGAGCATCGAAATTTCGTGCCTATAACCCGCATAAAATTGCATTAAACGTTCCACACGGTCGTAATAGACTCCCTAAATTAAAAATTGAATCATTGTTGATCATTTGTACCATCAGAAAAATAAGTTTTCGTGGGATCAAACAACTGGATCCATTAAAAAGAAAAATTAATTTTAATATTTATATATTAGAAAGTTATATATATGATAATGACAGAAAATTTATTTGAGTTGAAATCAAAAACTATTTCCACGATGTAACATTTCAGAATTAAAGAGATATTTGCACTGCAACTAGACTCGAAAGAGGAAAATTATTTTTGATAAAAAGTACCAATGACCGTTAAATGGCCAATCTGTTATTAAACAGTCTGTACATATGCTTCGACTCGTTCCATCGCATTTTTTGATCAGTTCTCGCTAGGATGAGAGTACTCCATAATGCCAGGAAAGTGAATCACTGAGTAAAGCGTGCCAAAATTCCTGTAATAATAAGAAAAGACGCTCCGCGAAGAAAAAAATATGGTCACGCGCGGCGCACATATTTTGGTTCGCTCTACTTACACTCAGTACAGTAGAACAAGTATGCGACAAATCTGCCAAACCGTGTTAAAACCGAAAAGATCCTTTTTTTTTTTCTTTATTTTAACCTTTCTTTTCGATCGATCATTTGCAACGCTTTTATATGAAGATTTATGAGGTCATTTTTATTTATTATATTTTATATTAAACAATAATATTGGATGCATTTAAAACGAGATACTGTTTTGTGAAACAGTTTCGTTCGATCAGCCGATTCTTATCGTTGCTCTTCGATTAGGAGAAGAGTCTTTTCGGTGTTCAATCAATAATTATCGACTTCTTTAAACTCTGTTGTTCTTTGTACCTCGAATCCTCGATTTTATACGCAACTGTATATTTTTCTACTTTCGTCGCGAACGTAAACACGCTCTTTGAGCAAGTTTCTTGTTTTTCTTTGCGAGTTAAATTTGTAAAATTAAATTGATCATTTTCTCAAACAAGTACTTTTAACGCGATTCGAAAATCTATTTTGTAATTACAGTTTTTATTAGTTTTAATATAAATAGTTTCTTCCAGATTTCATTCAAATTGAATTAGAGAATATATTAAGTTTTAAGTCACTAAAGAGTTTTAAATGAACAAGTCTTGAAACTGAATTAAAGAAATATGAAGAAAAGTATTACAAGAAAATAGGATACGATATTGAATTTTTTATACAATAGTACAGTTATTTGTATGTAACCGTATAACAATAAGATATGCAAAAATTTGAATTTGATTCCATGGATACGAAACAAAAATGACAAGTGATATATTTTTTTTTTTTTTTTTTTTACGTACATGAATTCTGCATTTACGGTAATTCTGTTTCATCTTTGATAGGTTAGCTATATTTCATTCCTTCTTTTTATCGAACCTTTTCTTTCGTAAGAAGAGCGATCGTTGATATCAAACGCGGATAGCCTCCTTTTTATTATGCATAGTGTTCCTATATACGAGATAAAGATTTATGAATATCAAAATCAGTAGCGCATGGAATGATGAGTTTTTAAAAATTGTTTACACGAAGTAAATATAAGTTATAATTTTTGAAAAGCTCTTGTACTCTACATATCATCATTACAAATTTTTCTGAGAGCTCGATATCACATGTTTGAGTAATATCGATTGTTCGCTGCATAAATATCGCACGTTCCCTTTGAGAAAATATATTATTTCTTTATACTGTCGTAAATGTCGTCTTCACTTCATGAATTTATTAAATTTATTTTTATTCTCTCTTCCAATCCATCTATCATTCTGTTTGCATAAAAATTGTATATCCGTTCTATATATTCTATACAGTTATGAATAAAAATTTTAACAAAACTTTCTACATCTATCTGGACAAAAAAAAAATATCTGTTAATATCACAAAGTGTTTATCAAACACATACCATTTTGCAATCCCAAAGATGTTTGAAGGAAGCGAGGAAAATTCAAACGAATAATTAATTTCATATTCATTAATAATTTTTTTCTAATTTTTTAAATATATTTAAAATTATAATTTCATTTCTTTCATAAAAATATTAAAATATTCAAGTTATTATTATTACATGGTGTTCGTTGTAAATATTTTTTCAATTAGATTAAAATTTTTCTCAAATAATAAAACGATTGCTACTTGTTTATTTCTTCAAATTTTTTTCTTTTTTTTAAAGTAGAAAGATTTACTAAACGTCTTGAAGTTTATTATTTATTTGTTTTTTCCGTGTAATAGATATCTTCAGAATGACATGTCCTCCTTTTTTTAGTTAGCTATATGTACATCAGGTAATCAAAAAAGTTTTTTATGGTGGAAGGAAAGGAAGATATAAGAAAAAACTTTTTCCATTCCATTTAAGAAAACGTGCATCGCTTTACGTACGAATCATTCAATTTTTCTCCAAATCTTATTCCTTATACAGATAATATTTATACTATCCTTATTTCAATTTTACAGATTCCAACTAACATCGAATATTTTCAACAGTTTTACTTATTAATCAAATAATTTTAAGATTGTTATTCGTGTCACACGAGATTCAACGTAAAAATTTATAATACAAATAAAAATGTTGAACAATTTTTAACGATAAAACATAAAACACAAGAAGTCGTCGTACAAATGTGCTCAAAGTTTCAACTAAAAGTTTTCCCTCTTTCGAACATAACAAGAAGACAGAACAAAACTGCAAAATTTATCCAAAATTTAATATTCCATCGATTCGATATATAATAAAAAAATTCGCGAATGTACCTGATCACATACCTATCAGAATTCTCAGATTCTGAGAATTCCCCTTAAAATATATATAATATTCTCACCATCATCCCTATTAATTTCCCCGCGCTCGTATTTCTATCCCGTATCTAACGTCTTTCGACAGCGTTCATTTCCCGCGGAGCGTAAAAAGAGGTATGGCACGGCCGATAAGATTTCGATGGAGAGAGATGGGCCGTGTGCCACCCACGAGAGACAAGCTGGCAGCGATGCTCAAGACGGTTGGAACAGGGCCAAAGATTATCCCTGGCATCGTTCCTCCCTCGAGGAGGAACTTCATAACCGAAATGAGAGGATCCCTTCTCCCTCCCCTCCCATTCAAATCTTTTTTCAATCCTTTCCCAAAACCCAACCAACGATTTTCTCTCAATGGATCGATTTCCCGGGGATAAATAATCGAACGCCTACTTCCATGGAATGAATGATTCATAACCGCGTCTCCGTTGGAATTTCAATCTGTTCTCTGCGGTCAGAAATCCCACGCTCCCCTTCCCCCCCTCCTCTCTGGAGGAATCGAGGCGGTTTACGAGACCGGACCACCGGTTGGTTGGATCACCAT
>NW_006263502.1:1915250-1920490 GCF_000469605.1 Apis dorsata
GGGAGAGATTTCGAAAGCTTTCGAGAAAGGTGTCTTATCGTGTAATTGTTTTCGATGCAAGTTATATAAAGTTGAGAATCGATAGGGTAAGTCCAACAGGAAATGTTGCAACGAAGAAATCTAAAAATTGTTCTTCTTTTAAAATATAAAAGTTTTGGACTTGACTTTTTGTATCATTATTTTTCCAACAGCGATAATAATAAAGTTTATTAATTTACAAATTTTTATAATTTTGTATCGAAATGACAAATATAATATGTTATTTGAGCGAATGTTTTTAATCAGAATCGATAATAATTAGAATTAGTTTCTCGTTCTATTCTTAAAGAAAGGGAAGAAGAAAAAGAATAATTATCTGGACGGAATGAATTTTGCTCAACTTTGTAAAATTAGTTTGACGTCTGCGTTATAACCTCGTTTCCCTTAAATACAAAATACCGTATATATGTATATATATATATATATATATATATAACTCGACTCATAGCTCATTGCACGATATTCCGTTTCCAGACGCATCCAACCAAAAATTATTCATACCTATATATCACGACATCATCCGTGTTTCCTGCCCCATATTGCAGAATCGTTCCCGCGCGAATTTTCGCTAGTTCCCTTATAGGGTTGTACACGTTATAACACGGGATGTTCCAACTAGATCCTCTTAAACGTCAAGCTTATCGTTAACGAGACAGAAAGATAGAGAGAGAGAGAGAGAGAGAAGAAAAAGCAAAACATTTCTCTGAACGTTGTATTCTTCGAGATTTCGAGACCATCAAGTCATCGTGTTTTCGCGTTGAAAAGAATGTAACCCCTCCCTCCTCCTCCTGTTCTAAAAAAGAAACTCCAATACAGATTGAAAAAAATCTCGAAGAATGAGAATCTTGTACATCTTTCCTTTTTTTCTTTTTCCTCCAATTATAGAGATATTCTGTAAGATAAAGTTGCATAGGCATACACTTATACAAAGGCGAATAGAACGCGAGAAATGAAATCGAATTATCGAATTATTGTAGAAAGCGAAAGATCGGTACACAAAGGTTGTTTAATTGAAAACGTGAAACGATGTTACGAGCATCGTAAAAAAAGGTTCACGAATCGAAATAAAAAGGGAGGAATCGATACAGGCGGGAAACGATGCGTGTTCGTACATTGAGCAAACTATGGACGGATTTATGGAGCGGGAAATGGAAGCCGCGAGAGCCAAATGATAATAGGAATCAAGCGAATTTAACGTGCATCCGGTTGTAGCAGCAGCTGCTGCTAAAGTGGCACGAGTGGTCGGTAGTTAGGAGGTCGAAGGTCGAAGCGAGGGGGTTGGAGTTGGAGCTTCTTGCCCCAACGTTGGATGGGTGACGCGTGAAGTGGTGGCTATATAATCGCGGAGATGACTCGATAAATTTTCTTTATGCCGCGGAGAGAAGCTCCATCGGTTATGTAATTTGGAATTTCATTGGCGTATTAAAACGAGGGAGGGAAAAGGGGGAGGAGGGGGAGAGGAAAGGCTGAGTGGCTGGCCGGCCACCGCTATTAATTCTTCTCCAAAGCGTTTGGGGGCCGTTTTATTGCGAGTCCAGGGGAGGAGGAGGGGGTGGAAGTATTATTCATGTTTCAGAATTTCATGGCTGACGCAACTGTATTTCCTGGAAACTGGAAAACGACGAAGGTTAAGAGCGTATCGTTAAGAGGTTCGATCATTCCGACAATATTCAAAAATGATATTCAAGCGGAACGGTTATACTATACGACGATAAATAACGCGATAAGGGATG
Organism: Apis dorsata; assembly: GCF_000469605.1. NCBI lineage: Eukaryota > Metazoa > Arthropoda > Insecta > Hymenoptera > Apidae > Apis > Apis dorsata. Next base: position 1,917,023 of record NW_006263502.1, read on the forward strand.
GGCAATTTAGCTCACGTTCAATGCTGCCGCTTATTCCTATGCTTAAACACGCGCATCGATGCGTTTTCGGAGATACATAATATCTGCGTGTATTTGTTCGCCTAATGGAGCGATATAATGATAACAGTTATTTGCGGTTCGGTATTTGTATCTCGAATCGTTGTATACGTAGCTTCCTCCCGAAAGTAAAATGTTTCGCGAAAAGATATAAAGGGGATGAATCAAGGATCTGGTGGGAATATTAAAAAATAAAGAAATAAATAAATAAAATGAAGTTGGGAGAAAAAAATATGCTAGGTTGCGGAAAGTTTAATAAAAATAATGTGAATAATTTTTAATAAAAATTTGTGTTCATTTATTATTATTTTTTTTTTCGTAAATTTTTAATAACTTTTTAATATTCGCCGCGATAAGATCAGTTTTATTTGTTATATCCTTCTATATATAGCTGTGCTAAAAAATGAATAAACGTCGAAAAATTTTGATAAAAATAATCCGATTAATCCGAGGCATAGAAATCAATTTGCTCTCTCGTAGATTATATTGCATCGCATATTGAGCCCAACGTTTCAATAAATTCGTACTAATCTTCTCGTGTTTGTAATTTGTTTACTAATAATAATAAATCGAGTTATTACGAATAATAAAATCGATAACATCGAAACGTTTTCATTGTAATAAACGGAGGAGAAGGGCTTGATAATATCCCGAAGAGGATAAAGTCGAACGATGAAATTGAATACACTCGAACTTTTTCCCGTATACGTGCTTAATAAAAAATTTAACCGCCTATGGAAAGAAGTCGATAATGTTGACAGTGATTTATCGACCGGTACGTCTTTACGTGTATATCGCGCTCGCGGCGGGAAACTCGATAAATCTTGGTTTAAAAATTTTATTTCACGCCTTCGCTTCGCAACTCACGATATAAATTCGATAAGCGATTATCGGTGTGTTCAAACGGACGATCGATCGCCATTCGCATCATTTGTTTTTCCGCGGTAGGTGATCGATAACGCCGTTGCACGCCAATGACTCACACCGCTGTACTATCTCTATAATATTACACATAATATTAAACACCTGTTTTACGTTTAAATAAACTCGTCCACTTATTCTTATACCCGTAACGAAGGAGAACACTCTCGCGAAAATGGGAAATCCGAATCGAATCGAAAACGAAAAGAGGAGGGAGAGAGAAAAGAGGGAAAAGAGAGTAAATCCCCAAGAGGGATACGACACACGTGAATGAATACCCTCGATTTTCCAAGGCGTTCGAGTGATCGTTCCTCGAGGTGAATTCAGACGTGGAATGATTAATGGCGCGGGTATATTCCCCAAACAGGGCGCGATGATGTATTCAAAGACAAATATCGTCCATTTGCGGAAGTTTTGTTCCGCATCCACTCTCGACACGGACGGGATAGATCTCTCGAAACGGTGAAAATAACAAACGGCGGGAATAACGACGATAATCTTTTGTTGTTCTGCCAGCTCTGACCGACAACTCGATCGATTCGACTAATGGATAATCGGTTTTCAGGTCGACGTCAGCTCGCTGGATATTCCATCGGTGGAAACCGGCCGTGTTTGCTCTCGTCGTGCACACGCCTCGGAACGAAACACCCCGATAACCGTTTTAATCGGTCGCTCGATAAACGATCCCGTCCTCGGCCAGAAACTTTTGCAAATCGTTTCGATAACGATCGAGAAAGTTTAACGGTGGTGAAGCGAAAGGGTAAGAGGAATGGTTCTGATAATTGTGGAAGCGGAGTTAAGTTTTTTATTTCTTTTCTTTTTTTTAAGGAAGGAAAAAGTTTTCGAAGTTATGAATTCGAAGAAGAGATAATAAATTACACAGAGGAGATGATGGCGAAAGTTTTTTTTTTTTTTTTGAAAAAGTTTCGAACGCGTGAGATATTGCTGAAACGTTCGAGATTGATGCGGGGGTTGTGGAAATTATGCGACATAGTTGCGAACGTTTAAAATTGCTTCGCGACATTATGAACAGGATGTGGGATTCGTTACGCTCGAAATTACGGGACGATGCAAAAATCGACAATATCGAAAATATAACAAGACATTAACGCTTAATTTCCACCAAGTATCGATCTGGATTCTAGACTCCATCGATTCGATATTTATCGTTCCGATAAGTTGACGTTGAAAACAACGATATTGCAATTATTTATTTCTCGATAGCTTTTAAAAAAATACGATAAAAACGTGTGATATTTATCGAATGATTATTCCTTTATCTCGTGGCACACGAGCTATCTGCAACAATCAAATTCCTGATTCCTATTTATTATTTATTCCCAAAAATATTGTAATTATTTTAAAATAAATTTTGCAAATTTTAATCGCGTTGAACCATAAATGAAATACGAAGCAACAACATCAATACTTATTACTCGACATCGCCGCCAATTTTCATGCAAATTTGAAGATAGATCTCAATTGTTTGCCTATCGTTATGAATGGTTTCGAAAAGAAAAAAAGAAAAGAAATCAGAGAAGCAGTTACTCTCCAGTACACAGAAGGAAACAAAAGGAGCTTGATTACGAAGAAATTTGATCAATTTGATTCAGATAACGGGTACGAACGATCAACGAGGCGATCGATGAGGAACGATCCCATTTCGATCGCGATTACCCAGGCCAATTATCCGTCCCACCGATCGGGTGGTCGACTTCCGGGTGCAAGAAGAACTAGGTCGGCCAGATTGGATGATTGGACGGAAAGTTTCGAGGGAATCCTCGGCTTTCGTATCCTCTATTTCGGGATAAGCGCGTGCCAGTTGCTAACACTTTATCTACTAATAACCGGCAGCGCAACGAATTAATTTCCACGGCAATTATTAAATTCCGCGTTTTCGCTCTATCTCGATGCGTCTCGGGCTTGAAAATTAGGCGGACCGTGTCTTCAACAACGCGTACAACGCGTCTACAGTTCGCGGAATGAAATATTCCAATCTTCGAATTTACTATTAGCGAGTCTCAAGGAAGAATAGATTCCTCCTTTCGAGAATAAACGTTCCGCCAATCCGATATATATCCATCTTTAAACTCTCGTCTCTCCATCTCTATCCATCTCTATGCAATAAATACCGATTCGTGAATTGAAATTTTGCAGAAATGTATCCAAAAATGGATCGACAATCGGGACAAGATTTACAACAAGATCATAAGCTCAAAGATACGAAAGCTAATAATTTATATATACGAAACTCCTACGATATACGATACGATACCTGAACTCGGCCCATCGGTGGCGACACCACCAGGAATATTCTCATGGTGGCCTTGAGAAAGTCATCTTGGTTGCGGTTGGTCTCGTGCAGCGCGGAGATGCTCGCGCTGCTCTGGCCTGTCTTCCGCCTCACCTTGCGCCTTATGCTCCCCACTAACCTTCGCCAATCCTGTCCGGGACCGGTTGCGCCAGTACCGGATGCGCCCCCGGTACCGC
>NW_006263502.1:1921204-1924474 GCF_000469605.1 Apis dorsata
TCCTTTTGCGGGTTATTCCTTTCCCCCGCTCGAATCGGGGGATTATTGTCTCGTCTTGCGGGAGAGAGAAATTTGTTTGGCAAATATGTGGGATAGGGATAGTTCTTGAGAGAGAGAGAGAGTGATAATTTCGTTGGAAGTTTTTACAGGGGGAGGGGAGGGAAGGGTTCTTCGATTTTCGGCGTTGATATTCACGGCGTGGAGATCTCGAGTGGATTTCGATCGAAAGACTCGAAAGAGTGCCAATGATATTGACCGTTGCCACGATGAATCGAAGAATCGTCGACGCGAAAACGTTGGTCGGTTCGTATCGTTCCGGGAGTTCGATTGTTCGAAGCTATTGCTTATTGGATCACAATGAACCTTCTCAACTTCCTCCACGAAAACTTTAGATGGCCCGACTCCCTTCGAATCGGTTGGGTTAAATGGTTAAAGCGGTTTCTCTCTATTTTTCGTCGAAACGATTTCGGTTTCTTTCTTTCTTTCTTTCTTTTTTTTCCCCGAATCTCTGGAAGAATCAAAGATCTAACGAGTTTCCTTCAATCTCTCCTGAGCATCTCTCATTATCCTTATCTTCCTTTTTTAATTATCGTGGGTGAAATCGTTTGTTCCTTTTTAACGAATAAGCGGAACGTCCGTTTTCCTTTATCTTCATGCTGTCTGTCTTTTAGTTATTTTATTTTATTTTAAAATAAGTCGATTTCGGTGGGAACACGATGAATTCTCCCTTCCTTTTTGTCAATCCCTCCCGACGTTTGTTAACTGTCGCGTTGGTCCAACGACGTAACATCGTCGTTCTCGCAGGTGTTGTTCGTCGCCGAGTCGCGATCAACTTTCGCCCATTGCCACTTCTCGTTGCCTGGCATCTGCGTAACCAACGAACCTATGGGGGTGAAAATTGTCCAGTTTTTTCTAGGGACGCCTAGAAATTTGTATGGAAAAATCGAGTCTCAAAACGATATCGTCCAAAGCGTTTGGAAAAAAGTTGTTGACCTGAAAGCTACCTTGAAGCGCATTCGAGAAGAAAATCCCCTTTTTCGTTTTAATTATTCAGAATCGAGTTAAGCGACAGACAGTGTCTTCTCTCGAGAAACCGCGGTTTCGCGGCATTCGAGTTAAAAGAAAAAGGAAAAAAGGAAAATACGCGCGCTCTTCATTCTCGTGAAAGGGAATTTCGCGTATTCCTTTCAGACACTTTCTTCGCAACCCCTCGAATGTAGAAAAATTTCGTTCCGTCAATGAATAAGCCAGTGTTACTCAACTTTTTCGCATTTAGTTTAGATTTAATTTATTTCGAAACGATGATTTTTTTTTTTGAAGAGGGTTATAGAAATTTTTATCCAAATTTTAATTTTCGATTTTTATTCATTTATTTAGAAAAGAAACGTATTCGAAGAATCATGTAAAAAGTATATAAAAGCGTTTCAATTTAATTAATATCGGATAGATAGAGATGTAAATTGTAAATATTAAGTATTTTTAAAAAGTAAAATGATCTTAACGATAACGATTTTGAAATATTAGGTAGAGATTTTGATACAATTTTCGAGATTCGACCGAGAGACACTGGAGTCAAGTTATCTCAGAAATCGCGCTGTTCCAGCGAAATTCAAGCTCTTTCGCTATCGCGAACGATCTAAGTGCGAATCTTTCTTTTGCATCGCGACAAGAAGGCCAAATTTAAAAAGCGAGGAATAAATTCGTTTGAACGAAGAATGATTCGCGTATTGCACGATAATTAAAGCGAGCAAATCGAGCAAAGTAATTTTACCAAGAATTTAAAACGCGCATAATACATTTTATGTACACGATGCATCATATTTGTCTTCCATATTTATCCTATTGACTTTACATTGGCTTGTCTTTCAGATCGAGAGCGTGCTCCTCGAGGATGGAAGAACAATAAAAGCTATGTGAATCTAAAAAAGAATAATTCCTAAAAGAATAACAAGTTTGAACGATGCATAATAATTTAAATAATTAGAAATTTTCTTTCACTCTTCAATTCTAATTCACATTCTAACAAAATTTTCTCTCCTTTTCCCTTCTGATTGTCTAATCATTCATCTACACTACGTATTCTAGAATTCCTACATTCTAAATTGCCTTTAAACAGCAATTTCGACGCTACACGATCGAGTTACAGCTACAGAGGGTGGTGTTTATTCAAAGTGTGAGTATCAATTCAATGCTTTCAATTGGGCCAAGAATCTAAGGAATCGTCCATCGCGTTGTATCAGATCCTCGAGAAGAGGAAAGGCAGGGAGAGTTATTCGATACGAATTTGACGCAAGACTCGTTAGAATTGGAAAAATTTCCATTTCTTTTCTTTTTTTTTTATTTATTTATTTCTCGAAGGAACATTGAATTTCCATCCATCGCGAAAATCGACTTGTCGAAATAAATCGAAGGAAACGTTTCATTCCGACGCAAGCAACGTTGACATAAGGTTCAAATGAGTATTTTTCGACGGAAAATTTCCTTCTTATTTCGCTTGCTTGAACCTTGCTTTGCTTTACAGGAACTTTCAAGATGATGATATATCGAAAATTGTAATATCTCGAGATTCCTTTTTGAAGTTCTGATCTATACATAGAATTTCTTTTCCTCGAGAAAATTAATCAACCCTTTCATAGCACATATCCCGAGAGACACGAATTGTCAAGAGTAATTTTGAAAGCTTTCTATTGTTAAATCGTGGAGATGCGCCATTCGTGGAAAATTTAAATGAAAATGCGTAGAACGACGAAAAGACGAATGAAATATTATTTAAAAAAGATCTTTCGTGTTTCGGATAAAATTAAGGGAAAATGGATGGAGGTATGGTAAGTCACTTGACTCAATCTTGATCTGAATATTTTTTCAGAGTATTCTGAAAGGAAAATTATGAAGAATGATTGTGCGTCCATTCATCATCGCGCAATTAGTTCCAAATGCTTCCGTGGACGCTTTTAACCCCCCATAATAATCATCGTTCCAGCGAGAAAAGGAAAAGATCGTTACAATGAAGTGATAAATGACAATTAGAATTGATAATGAACAGGACGCAAGAAGAAAGAGCGTATCGAAATTAAAATTGGAATCTAGAGATTGAATTAAATTCTAAATTACCATTTCTAAAACGTTCGAACGCTTTATCATACTATTTTCTTTGGAGGAATCTGTTGGAGATAAAGTCGACGTAAAGTTCATTAAAATTTCATAACCGCACAGCTGACGATAAACTTTGAAAACTTTTTTAAAACTCTCTCTCTTTCTCTCTCTCTCTCT
>NW_006263502.1:1924596-1927729 GCF_000469605.1 Apis dorsata
AATCTATGCAACAAGCAAGTGGAGTAAACTGAAATATATCAGGCGCCTATTTTCTGAATATTCCTCGTATTATTATAATTCATACATATACTTTCTTAAAGATTGATTAAAAGTTTAACAGAACGAGTCAAGAGGGCACTATAAACCAGAATTTTCAAATATTTACCTTTCTCAGCAAGATAGATACAAATCTCCGGAAAATTGGCGATAAAAGCGCAACCCTTCCCAACAATTTTACACGAGTTATATCGTATCGTAAAAATATTTCCTCGGCCACCGCGAGATAAAAACTGGATCGAAGTAGAATTACACGTGTTCTTTCAAGATACATCCTACTTTTTTCACGAATCTGAAATTCAGAAGAGTTGTTAGTTGCAACTACTCGTGGAGGGACAAAAATAAAATAAAATAAAATCGTCGAGTAACGAAAAGATAGAATATCGAGCCAACATTCCTTTTGAATTCGAAATTCTTTTGAAATCGACACGCGATGAACGAGGCACAGGAGTTGGTTGAATATACGGTCCATCCTCCGCTCGTCTTTCGAACAAATATTGAACAAATTCTCGCCGATATTCCCACGGCCACGGGTTAGCGCATTCGCGAGAGATTCGTGTGCCCCGTCAAGCTTCCACGTTCAACAAGTTATACGCTATCGTTGCTCGACGATCATTCGTATTTCCCGCTTTGTCTGGAAAGTTGGAAGAGAGAGAGAGAGGCAACGCTTTTCTTTCCACTCTTCAAACAACTTGTATGAATCACTGTGTACATCCACGAGCGTAAATTTCTCGACGAAACGTAGGCACGAATTTATTTCACATATTCCTGTAACACGCTCCTGGCCGCTTTATCGTTTCTGCTAACGCATTCCATATATTTTCGAAGGGTAAGTCGCGATCACGTACTTCGAGCGCATTCTAAGTTGTTGGATTTCTTTTCTTTTTTTTTTAGACCGTCTATCCCTCTTCGAAGGACCCTTGCTCATTATCACATGCATTAAAGGAGAAAGATGAGATTCTTCCCTTTGCCATTCGGCGAAGAAATTTCCTCTTCCTAAGAGACCTTTCCAAAGACATGGTTGAAAAGTCGAGTAAATTTTCTTTTTTTTTTTTTTCTTTCCTTCTTTCCTCCCATAATTGAGATGCTCGATCGGCTGTTGTCGTCGAATCAAGCAGCGATGATTCGACGAATTCAGAATTCTCTTCAGAGGCGGTTTCAATTTATTTCCACCCGATCCTCGACTCCTCGATTTTCGGGAACTCGAATTCCCTTAAAACCGACCCCAGGATCCGTTTACGATCCCGTGTACGCTTAATAATAAAACGAGCGCGGGGAGGGAAATATCCGAGTCGATCCTCCGCGAGGGATCGATACTCGTGGAGAGATGGAATCAGCCCATTAAAACCGAAAATCTGATGGATGGCCGCCAAGCGAAGCGAGGTGGAACCGTGTCCTTTCGGGGTATTTTCGGCCGGTCGAGTGACACAGTCCATTTCCCGTTGCCTCTCTCGCTTTCCCTTCTTTACCCGTCGCGCCATTAGCCAGGTCACGTGACCGATCGATCCCTTTTTCGAGGAGAGAGAATTTAAAGTGTTCTTGAGTTGCGACGAGCAAGTCGGGGGAAAGGGAACATCGGGATATCTGCTTCGCGAGGAGGCAACTTCTGTTACGCAACTTCTCTGAGAGGGCAAAAAAAAAGAAAAGAAAAAATTCTCTAAATCTGATCTTGGAATCAATTTTCAAGTGGTTATCATCTGGATGATCTTCGATGTTGATCTTCGATTGTAAGTAAAACACGATTCTGATAATATAATGTTCGACGATTCTCGAACGTTAATAAATTTAATGCCGATAAAATAATCTCGATGATAAAGATTCTATTCGGGGAGCGAATTGTCGAAGAGTTAATCGAATGTGAAACCGGATCTGAAAGGAATCGGCAAAGAAATTTCATCACCGGGGAAATTTGTGATTCGACCGGGGAATTTTAAGGATCATCAATTACTCTTTTAGAAAGAGTCACCGAGAGTTTTCTTCTTACTTTTTCGTGTTTCGAAGTTTCGAAGAAAAGAGGGAGAGGGTAGGAATAATTAATCGAGGTTATCTTCCCTCGAGAGTGAAGTAAGTCGGACAAAAGAGGCGATAAAGGATTCATTGTGGAACGTGATGAATTCTTTTAATTGGTATGAAATATTGGAATAGTGTTTTGGATATCTTTCGTATTTTCGACACAAGTGTTAAGAAGAGGGGTGGTACGATTTTTTGGATCGATTAAAAATGTTAAACGAGATTATCGGCTGGAAGCTCGAGTCTCGAAGAATTTTTGCGTTCTTCCCTTTTAATCGAAACTTCATTATTCGAATAGGATTCGTCTTTGAATCTTTGAATTAGCATAGAATTTGGCTAGGCGAGATGACTTTTTTGAGGGAGAATATATATCGAAAAATTCTTTGATCTGCATGTTAATTTAAGCACTTTTGACGTCAAAAAGATTTCTACCTTTTCAGTTCTCTATTTCATCTCGAAATATCCTTCCTGGTATTATTCATTTTTATAAAATCTCATTGAGATTATTTCACCGTAAAATAGTAAATATTATTAAATTCGTTAAATTTTGATGAATGTGGATATTCTAATATCGAGATTACGAGTTGTATCATCAAAACCAATAATAATATTTTTCTTTTTTTTTTTTATTTAATTTTGCGATAATACAAGATAGAATAAATTTTTAATTTGATAAAACGTTTAGATTTTAATGTTTTATTATATCAATTGAAAAAAATATATTCCTTAGAGTGTTTGAAAAATTGTATTGCACGATAGATGGAAGAATAATGAAAATTTGAAGATTGATTTCACGCATTAAAAGACATTTTCCCATTCGAAAAAGAAATTGTGCACAAACTTCCATCAAAAACAGAATTTTCAAGTTAGGTTAGAAATTTTCTTGTAAGCTAATATCTTAAAAATTCACTTCGCGTTATAAATTTTGTAGAATAGAAATGTTTCGTGAATATTCGAACTGAAACGTTTGACAAAATACCAAAAATGGAAGATCAAAAAGATGAATATTCGAGTAAAATCTCTCTATCCGGTATTTCTATTCAAATATTTCTTTTTTTTTTTTTTT
>NW_006263502.1:1928077-1929987 GCF_000469605.1 Apis dorsata
CTTCTGGATCATCGTGGATCATCGTCCACGCAGCTGACGTGTTAAAAATCGAAACAAGTTTCAACAAGTATCATCCATTGTCGATGCTGCAATATGAATTTGGCAAGAGGAGCGGCTCACGAAAAATTAGTTAGAATTAATTTTATCCATCTTTTGATGTAAATTATTTTATACGAAATTAAAGGATTGAAATTGAACAATAAATTTCAATATTTTTATCAAAATCAACAATAAGAAATCTCATTTCTGTGTCGTCTGCAAGCGTTGTTGTGCCGTGCTGTGTCAAGTGTGCAAGTAGCTGTGTAAAATATTACATAAAACGTTGATCTGGTGCCGAACAAGGCGTTGTGCCGTTAGATTTTGTTAGAATAATTGATAAATTCGATTCTCATTTTATTTTTCCTCCCCTCAAATTAAAATTTGAACTCGTCGGCCTCTTAAATAGGCTTTCAAAATTTTTCATATTCCGGTATAATAAAGCAGCAGCATGCGTCGCTTTAAATCATCCACTCGCGATTCTTCGATAACAATTCTTTATCCTGAAACGGCGTTACATTTTTACGTAGAGAGAGAGAAGTTTGGAAAGCCGTTTGGGGCCACTTTTCATCACGGTTGCCACTTTCGTACTTTTCTGCCCCTTTCACCTTAACATTTCTCAAATGCAAATTTTTTTTTCAAGTTGTTCATTTGCGCGGCGAAACTCTTTAATCGCCTGACACGGCCTTTTCCCAGTTATTACGTAAAAGTTAACTTCTTTCGATTAACTGAGCGAGGGGAGCTCGTATTCTTTGTTATTTAGCGGATGCGAGAATTTTGAAACTTTACGAAACAACTAACTAAACTAATTCGTATAGTTTCGTGTAAAAATTTACGATTTTCTTCGAATCGTGAGTGAGTGAGTAAGTTTTGTAAATATATATATATATGTTTTAGTTATTAAACGTGGTATATATACATTTTTTCATGATCGGCCCAGAATTCAAAGAATAATTTCGAGAATTTCATTTCCATAAAATAATTCGCCTTTCCAGTTGATGTAATCGATATTTTCGAATATCTTCCTCATTTCTTGAATACGTTGCATCGATATCTGAATAAAGATGAAAAAGTGAAAAATCCAATATCCCTCGAAAAAATAAAAAAGATATCCTATCCTCTCCTGTTATTGACGACTGACTATAATAACAAAAATAAATAAATAAATAAATTCACAATAGATCCCACTCCATCCATATAATCATTACCAATTCAAATCCAATTACTTTCCTATATAATAAACTGCAGAAATTAGAATTAGAATCAGAAAGATTCTCATCAAGTTAAAATTTCGAATAATATTTATTCGTATATTGCCATAATCGATCGTTCTTCGTTGCAATTAATTAATTCGAATAACATAATTGAAATAACTTTATTTCCCTTATCCTTTCGATCGTTCGAAATTTTTGCCACCGTTTTCGAGATGTGACACGTGATATCCGGCCATCGATTATTAGGCCTCGTGTCTTTCGTCCAAGGGTCCTTAAGGGTGAGTCATCCTCATCGATCATCGCCTACCGAATCTAATTCCGACCCTAACGGACGAAAGTTTCCTTTCGAGTCGGGGCCGGAAGATTTCTCAATTAACCTTCTCCGGTTAGACAAATTTTGTCTCCCCAATTTTCTCGAGAAACCTCTCTTCGCCACGATCGTTTGGAACGCTTAAGTTCAAGGAAAAGCCGACATTGGGGACTTGCCGACTTCGATAAACGAATCACGATTCCCCACGAACCCTGGTTTCCCACGCCCTTTATACCCTCGATAATCCAAATTATATGGTTTCCAGTTTGGTCCGAGTTTATGCAAACTTTGTGCTAATATCCCAGATTATTCCAAAAGTTTTTTCTTTTTTTTTTTTTTTTTCGTTAATT
>NW_006263502.1:1930250-1933643 GCF_000469605.1 Apis dorsata
AGTTTATTTTTCATCGATTATTAACGATAAAGTTAAGCAATCGAATGGAATAATCGGGCGATTCGAATGTTCTCCATTAAAAGTATTGCTTCTTCCAACGACGTCAGGAAAAAATTCTCTTTGCAATAATAATCCTCGAGTAATTTTTCCAAGTCACTTTGGAAAAATAGAATAATGAACGTTTCACATATGATGGAACTCTGAACAGTAGAATAATCTAACTCGATCGTTATTTTAGAAATTATTTTAGAAATCGTGAAGGATTTAGGAAAAATATAGAAGATTTGTGTAGTAAAAAAGAAAGAAAAAGAAACTGTTTTAAATCATTAATAATAAAATGAATTTTGGAAAGCTAAAATAATTATTCTTCGAAAAAATTCGAAACATTTTAAACAAGTTAGTAATGATTTTAATTACACGTGAAATTCGAACGTAGCAGCGTATTGATTATCATTTATAAAAATGGCAGTCGAATACTGTGTAAAGAAAAACACGCGGTTTGCATATAAAACGAAAGATGCAAAATCGGTGTTTTTTTCTTTTTATACGACTATATACTTATATTTCGTTGTAAAATAAAACCCAACGCTGCTCCTTTTGTGTTTTCTATACGCTTCTGTCATGCAAATGAAGAATGGTTGGCATCAATATTGACAATTGAAATAAAAACGGATAAAATTGAAGGCGATCATTAATTAAATTAATTAATCGGCTCGAATTATCGAGAGAGAGGGACAAATATTTCTCCCTAATAAATTGGATTTTAGTAATGTAAATTATATCATTACTGTCAATTATATTATTATTATTATTATTAATTATTAATTATAAATAATAAATGATAAATTGATTTTAATTATATTATAATTTTACTTGTTCAATTATTCAAAACACCTACTCTCATTGATATGAAAAATCGATTCGACACTTATCATATCGACAATCGTGATTTTCTCACAGGTTTATATATTGTCGTTAAAAAAAAAAAAGGAAGAAATTCTGAAGCATCCATTTACTGAAGAACGGGCACGTGATTTTCACAAACTTTCATTAAAATAAAAGCTTCGAAAGTTATCCCTTTCAAACGTAAAGGCCTCCGTTTTCGTTCCCGCTTTTTCCAATCTCATTTCGTTAAACGTTATCATCGACATTATTTTCATCTATCCAAAGAACGTTTCCTTGAATATTCACTCGTCGAATCTTTTATGATTTATTTTCTTCTAAATAAATCATCCAACCCATTTTTTTCTTCCCTCTTTTTTTCTTTTTACGAATTCGTTGCACAAAAACTTTACAATATTAATTACGAATGGCGGATGGTAACTTGCACGAGTAACGAGATAATAAAGCGCGAAATAAAATTTCACGCATCCGTCGACGAATTTCAATGGAGAGAGATGGACGAAATGATATTTCTCTGTCGTTGAATTGGTCCGCAATCCTTTCACGGCCAACCATTATCGTGATTTATTCGACGAAATCTAAAATCTTGCCTGTCGCATTTTTAAAATAAAATCTCGAATACCAGATGTTTCCTGTTTATGTTCATAAACATTATTGGCGAGACGAGAGAAAAAGAAAATGAAATGAAGAATGTTGCTTGTGCAATCGTTGATTATACGAGATTATTTATGGTGGAGAGCAACAGAGTGCTTCTCCTTTCAATTTTCCAAATCTCGAAATTATAAGGAAATAAACGAAAATAATGGAAATAAATGAACGAAATCTATTTTTTTTTTTTTTTTGAAAAAATTTTGTGTAACTATGTCAAAGGATAAAACGCGAATAAAAGTTTTTCAGGGAGATGAAAGGATTCGAATTAATTATTCTTGATTTAGAAGAATCGAAGATAAGATAAGAGCCTCGCTTTTTAATCCGTTTTAATTAATGAAATTGATACAATTTCGAGAGTGATGATTTGTTTCTTTTGTGGTCTATTTTTTTTTTTTTTTGCATGCAACTTTTTGCAACGCGTACTTTTATTTTACGCTAGAAATAGATTAAATTGAATTGAATTTTTAATAAAACTTTCAATGCATGTAATTTTACCGGAAATAATATTCATTGTTTGGCGGTAGCATGCATTTTTTTACATCCAATGCATATTTAATTATCAAAAAAAAAAAATGTTGTTATTATTATATGAATAATACAAATATTGTAATTTTAAATAATAATAAAATCACTGTTTATTCTTAATATATTTGTATTCTTATAATTTTGACAATGATAATTGTTCGGTAAATTTTTTTTAAATAAAATAAAACCTTGTTAAACGAAAGCTTTATGTCAAAATTTGTCAAAACGAGAATAATTCAACATGGATTTATTCGTATACAACGAACTATTAGATTTCGTACATTTATCATACGTGAATCGACAATTTCATTTCGTAATATTAAGAATAATGTTTATTAACGATTCTTCGATAAATTTGAATATACGAGTGGAAATATATTCACAAGAAAATGAGGAAAAAAAAATTAAAAAAATTAAATGTTAAGCTATAAGCATAATTTAATATAATTTTTGTATTTAACAAAAAATAGCGATTCGTAATGAGCGAATTAAATAAATGTGCAGTGAAATTGGCCTGTTTACAAATACGATCGATATAATTGTTTGCAGCAAACTTAGTTGCATGCAAGTACGTAATAAAGGAAAATCCCTAGGGACTCTAAGGGAGGCGTTAAGTTTAATAAGTTTTAACATATCAATTAATATAATAACTATTTAAATATTTAATTTTAATAATCTAATTTCATAAACGATATTCTGTATTAAATAATATTATCTCATATATTACCAATATTCATATTGGTAATGTATTAATTTTATTTAATCAACCCTTATATCTACAATTAAAATTTTCCATTTAATTTCTGATTTTAACAATTTTTTTTTTTTATATATAATTAAATACAAATCAAAAGAAATATATCAAGTAATATAACCGAATTTTAAATTGTTTTTCAAAGGAAGTTAACAAATTTAATAATTTTATTCTAATAAATAAAATAAATTCCAATTCAAACTTTCCAGAATGTAGCAACCAGACTATAATTGATTCGATTGAGCGCGTTCGGGACAAGGAAAACCGCATTAAATATTCATATCCTTTTTCAAGGTTTCATCAACATCCCGTGATCTCTTCTGTCCCGCAAAAAAAAAAAAAGAAAAAAAAAAAAAAAAAAGACACAAACCACTAATTACTCGTGAAATTTCGTCAAGAAATTGTGACTTCTATATGGAAATATTAAGAAAACATATCTATTATCATAACAGCGAGTTATTGCCAGAATTATTTTTCTATACGATTTTTTCTCTTTCTCTCTCTCTCTCTCTCTCTCTCTCTCTCTCTTCCTCCCTTAGGAAATCGATGTAATCATCCAT
>NW_006263502.1:1933907-1936827 GCF_000469605.1 Apis dorsata
CGAGATGATTTGTGTGATTAAATGACACGTCGCGGACACGGAGGATGTAGTGTGTATAGTATTTTCCAAACGCGATATCGCGATGAAATATTTAAATGATTCCGTGGGAGAAAGGCAGGCTGTGTTTGAAGTTTGCGATGAATAAGAACGAAACTCGTACATCACGTGGAAAATAGACGGTTTGGAATTGGAAGATTAACTTCTGTGAATATATACCGGATGGCGGGGTGGGGTTGTTATCAAGTAGCTTGATGAATGTCGGATTTTCATATAATTTCGTAATATGGAGAGGGCAATGTGCAACAACCGGATAAACAAAAGTATATTTTATCTGGATGATTTTCACAAGATTTTTCGCTCTTGGAAATTATGGGAATCTTGATCTTGAGAGGAGAGGAATTTTTCCTTTTCTATTTTCTTTGTTAATTAACCCTTGTTGTTTTGAATTGTTAATGTATCAATTTGTATCAATAATTTGTTGTTAACTTAACTCTTTTTCAGAATTTTCTCTTTTCTGAGCAATTTTAGTACGCTATTTCGGAAGTCAAATTCAACGTACAATTTATAACACAGTTTTTCAGATACTTTTTCTCGATAAAGATTATAATTATAAGTTTTCTGGTCATTTTTTTTTTTTTTTTTTTATTATATCGTATCTCCTGATAACGAAAATGGATTTATGTCGGGCAATTTACGAGCCAAGTTATTCAACTCCAGTCCTTTATTTTGTTCGATTAAAATTTAGATTAGAAAAGTGATTTTGATCGGCTCGAAGTTAACGATTTTAATTTGCTTGACCGATCGAAAGTTGCTTAATTCGAAAGCAGCTTTAACGATATTCGGAATAGATAAATATAACCATTCATTGTTTGACAATATTTTCTATTATAGCGTATTCATTTCAGTATAATTTATTATAATGCTTCCATAAATTAAATATACTTAGAATGAAATTTCAATGTATGAACTTCTCTGAAATTCAAAAGAGAAATAATACTGTGCTTTGGAACATTATATCGCATGCATAAAATAAAGCCAACATAATTCAACCTTTAAAGAGTTAAATAATACCTAGATTTGCTCAATGTATGTAACTTTTTACTCTTCGTTATATCGAACTAGAACATATATAATGCTATGCCCGATTTTACTATTCTCAAATAAAGGATTCAAAAAAATTATTCGATCGATCAAAGATGTATTAATTCTTTGGATACGTGAAATAAAAATTTCTCGTCTTCAAAAATCTCAATTTTATAGTAAATTGAGTTCTGAAAAACATCCTCGGCGGATAACATGCAAAGATAAGTTAAAAGAAACGTTAAACTCTTATTTCTTAGAAAATAGAGTTGTTATAACATCTTCGGTTAAGTTTGTTACACGAATCCAAAGTTTTGAAATATTTTTTTCTTTTCTCTTTTTTTCGGAACTTTCGATGCGAAATTTTGAATGTAAGAAAATAACTTTCTACTAATTATTCGCCAGAATCCAATAAAGAATTACGAGTTTCTTTACGAGTTTGATACGTCTCGAAACTTGGATATCTCTCGGATGAAGACTTCGAAAGTAAAATATCTTTCTAGAATATTTATATAAGTATTACTTATTCGCTTTGATACATTCGAGAGAAAACTGTTGGAGGTCTGTGAAATTTACTTATACTCTGATGTCTAATTAATAATGCATTTAAAAAAAAAAAAAGAAAAAAAAAATGAACTCAAACGAAACCTCGAAAACTGTAATAATCCCGTTTAATAACTGATAAGATGTCGACAATAAACGAAGTTGTTCCACGCGAAAGTTTCGTCGAGCCGATAATTTCAATAGCGTGTTAATGATTAATTATTCACCCAGTGAAGGGAGTGAATAATATTTCTTCACGTTGTCTAAACCAATTAGCATCGAATTTATTTAAAAAGCGTATTTAACGAAACGTTGAATTTTCACGCGAGATTGAAATGCCTCAGCAGCGTACACACCTCGATTGTTACATCAAAAAAGGAATTTCAATTATCCCGTCCACGGGAATAAAATTTCTCCCGACAAAATCGTGCCGATTCTATTCGCAAATATTATTTCTTCGAAATTACCTTTTTTATTATAATTTTAATAGTAGAATGAGAATGATATAATATAATAAATTTGATAGAAATTTTATCCCGATAATGCCAATAATAAGAGTAGCATTATTTCGCTTGTTAAAAAATAAATAAATTAATTTTAATTTTGATTTATTTTCGATTTTTCAACGCGAGTTGGAAAACAATGGCGGGCTCTCACGATATTGCAGCATCCTCGAAGAAAGATAATATCAATAAGTATCATATACGCAAATATATAGCTAAGCAGCGTGTTGTAACCTGATTTTATGTATTTACAAAACATCGTGTAACACCTCCACTTTTCTACCGATTCGCTTGAAAATTATTAAAAATTATTAAAAAAATTGAAACGATTTAATTATTATTTAAAAAAAGAAAAAAAATTTCCTTTCTCCACTTTTTCTTTCGACAAATTTTTCCACAGTTCTCGTGGAGTAAAACAAAACGTCACGAAGATATTCGAAAGGTTTCGAAAGGTGTTTCGTTCGATCCGGGAAAATTGCAGAAAGGATTACTGGTATCACGAGTTTCGAAACGAAAGGCCGGGGACCCCGATTCCCGAATCCTCTGTTTCGGCATGCGAAACACGGTGTGAACAACATCTGCTTCCTTTCTCGTCGAGATCGCATTACAGAAAGAAATAAAAAAGAAGAGGGGAGGGGGAGGAAATGACAGTGTCACCGACGACGTTATCGATTAGTCGGATAGCAGCCAGCAGGCTACTTTCCAACAGGAGGAATGAGAGTTTGCTAGGAGTGGCGCGAACGTATCGTGTTGTGAAATTGATAGGGGTGAGGAGAAGAGAGAAGGGGGGGGGG
>NW_006263502.1:1936999-1940256 GCF_000469605.1 Apis dorsata
TGCGCCTCGTGTTGCATTACGTTTTTAAACTATGTCCGCGCGCATTTGTTTTTTGAAGAAGACGCGAAATACGAAACGTTTTGAGTCACAACAACACTTGTGACACAGGTGTAAAATATTTTTTATCGTTCTTTATCGCGAACGGGCATTTGTATCGGCACGTGTTTAATTGGATAACACGATTGTATACGACTTTTGAAACATTGTTTCCTTTCGTTTTATAATTCGTTTCAATTTTATCATTTGTGAATTTATTTATCGTGTTCTATATCGGTGAAAATTTTTATTTTTTTTTTTAATTAACAACAGAAATGCGATATTCGTGGATGTGTGGAAATGCGAATTTTTAATTATTTCATGGATCATTTTATTTTATAAATTATCGGGTTAATATTTGTTTCGTGTTTGTGTTGTGGAGAAGCCTATGGAATTATCGTGGAGATTATTTTTAATTAAAATCGTAACTCGAAGAGTTTGATGCACGATCAAAATTATGTAATTTTCATTATTTTTATTTGTGCTAATTTTAAAGTATTAAAAAATATTAAAAATTTGCGCTGCTTTTAAGCAGGGTTTTATTTTAAAGAATAATGACAGAATGTTACAAAATTGTGGTTCCATTTTTTTTATCTGCGTTCATATATATTTAATTTTATTTAAATCCCTTTCCCTTCGCTATATCCCTTTTTATTTCCACCTATTCGCTCGAACGATTAATTTATATTTAATCCAATTAATTTGTCGATATAATTAAGAACACGAAACGATTAATCAATCACGAATCTAAGCTTTTATGTACATATCTGTCGATGTAACGATCCTTCCCCAATGTCTATGCCATCCGCTATCCACCGTTATTAATATTCCTCCAATATATAATTCCATTCGTAATTAATTTGTCGCAATAAATTAGAATAGCCTAGGTATCAAGACACTTTTAATTAGAGAGGATACAAAATCGATTCATCGATTAAACCGCGTAATTGCGCCTCGCTCAAATTCAAAGTATATACGATTCCATTTAAAATTCGATTATACCCAAAACAAAGATTCGATCTTTCGTGACGAGTCCCTAAACGCGCGACTAATCTCGACACCCGGCAGCTCCCTTCGTTCCAACGAAATTTCCCTGTTCTCCATTAACGATTAATTCATTACATTCGCGGTTTATGAATTATTCATCGAAATTAAATCGATTATCTCGCGAGTCGCGATTATCTCGACTCCTCTCGCAATGGAATTTCTTCTCCTCGTCTTTCTCCTCGCCTCCCCCACGTTGCACACATTCTATTATTATATTAACACGGCGTGCCAACGCATACAGGCATCGCATAGGAGGATCACGATTTCGATGAAAACGAGGTTAGTTAGGAGCGTTATGAATTGAATTTGAATCGAGCAGCGGGCTAATTTGCAAGACAAATGTTTGCCAAGGGAATCGAGTAACCTTAGCGAAGGGCGCATATTTTTCACGACGAAAATTTTCCCTTCCTTCCCCTCCTCCTTTCTGCTCCTATTAACTAAAATAACTGGACAGAAGAAGTATTTCAATTCGACGAATTTCGAGCGTGAATTTCGAGCAAAGTTCGATATGAATTTTCAATGAAATTCCTCGAGCGCGGGCCGAACATTTCTTTTCCGATCGTTAAACGTTGAAGGTATAAGAAAGCACGCGTTTCTCGAGAAACTTTTCGTTCGTGGAACGTTGTTGCGCATATCTCCACGATCGTGCGCATTGCGCGTTTTTTCCTTTCCTGGCCGAAATTGAATCGTTGTGCCGGTAACCGACTCGTCTCAAGAGTCTAAGAACTTTTTATTTCCGCGCTCGATACTTATCGCGTACCATTATAGAAAATCTGTTTGCAACGGATGAGGGAAGGCGAAAATTTCGATCGAGAGCTGCGAGAGATTTCTATGCGCGGAATCTCGATAAAAGGAAGATTCGATCTGTGAAATAAAATGTTGGAACGGAAATTACGAGGCGAATGGATACGCTTCCTTGTTCTCTCTTCCAAGAGATATATTCCGAAACACCGTGTTCTTGAATGCGAGATTGTTGAAAAGTTTTTGACCAAGATTCGAATAATACGAGATTCTTGAAATGCAAAGAGAGCTATGGTATAAACGTAGAAAATATACGTGGGAATGTTTAATGAAGCAAAGGAATTCAAATCTTGTACGTTATATATATAGGAAGATGAAGAAAATTATATTTCTTTGAGAAACATAAATCCCTCTCTATGTCCACGTACTTTTACCCAAGTCCAACTAGGATTTTATCCTTTCATTGTTTTCATTCTCTTGGTATGAAGAAGAAAAAGAAGATTCATTTTTAACGAATTTATCATCACGTAGCGAAACATAATATTCTAAAAAGAAACTAAAAAAAATCCAAGATCACGAGCCAGAACTGCTCTTCATTTTGGAATTGAAGAGCGTTAAGGAAACCGAAAAAGAGGAAAATCTTGTTCGCGCGATCGTTTCCCTGTTCACTTATTAAGAGGCACAATTATGAAAGAAGATTGAAGCGGAAATTGAGCGGCATAAGGAATATACATACTCGAGAGACTCGATTTTTCGAAGAATGAAATTTCTAGGAATCGTTGCAAAAACGCAAGAAAAAAAAAAAAAAAAAAAAAATTGGTTGCAAATGCGTTGTTACCTTCGACTCTCATCGACGACGCCTTCCTCCTCACCGAGCCTGGCAAAAATCTGCTACGTACGAAAATATACCGATATACTTCATCCATACACTTCTCTCCCTCCCTTCCTCCCTCTCCCGTCTTTCGATCGAGATTTCCGGCCGAGCAGAGCGCGGCAGCAGCGGCGGCGGCGGCGGCGGCCCTTTCTCTCCAACGCTTTGCGTCACCGACTTCCGGCCCCCCTTCTCTTTCTCAAGTCCTACTACGCGTCTCGGTGGCGCGTTTCCACGAATCCTTTCATGCGTTTCCTTCTCATCTCGGGGACGGGGACGGTTCCTTCCTTTTCCTCGATCCCCTGGCCCCGCTCGATCGATCGCTTCGATCCGCTATCGAGTCAACCCCCCTCGGTGTTCGCGCACCAAGCGGTCTCGATCATCTCCCNCTCCTTCTCGAGGAAAAACTTGAAACGAGATATCCTCCTCGTACCTCGAGATTATTACAATGTTATCATCACCCCTTTACGAATCTCCTCCCTCCTCTCGCTCCCTTCTTCCACCTTCTTCCTCCTCCTTCTCCCTCCTTATCGTACGAATATTCGGGGAGACGGAGTCTCGC
>NW_006263502.1:1940291-1944008 GCF_000469605.1 Apis dorsata
GAGGAGTCGCTCTCACATTTATTATATCCCTCTCAGATTTGTCTTATATCTTCGAGAACGAGGCAAGGTATTCTTCAAACGAGTTCTTTTCCCCGATCCTTTCCTTATACAATCGCAATGGGAGCCGTGGGAACCGTGGTCGCCTTTCGTTCGTCGGCCTGTGTTCACGCGTCTCGTTTAGTCTCGGGGGCGAGGGCGGCGTCGATCTTACCGGGCTGAGGTCGCGCGTCCTACTAGAGGGAAAATCCGTTCTCCGTCATTTCGAACTCCGACCGTCGCCGCCCTCCGTCCCGATTCACTCGTACACGGGCACGCGGTACGGGGGACGGCTGTGAAACTGCGCGGGCCCGCCAAACGCCACCCCCCCCCCTCGCCGCCCCCCTCCCCCTCTCTCTCTCTCTCGCTCTCTCTCCGTCCTTCGCCCGCTTTCTTCACCCCCGCGACGCTTCCGTGGCTTCTTCTTGTCAACTCGCTCCTTTCCCTCCCCTCCTTGCGCGGGGCAGTCCGCGTAGAAATTGGGAAGCGAAATTTCGAAGGGGTGGAAAGGTCGTACTCGGAGGACGACTCTGTTTTTTTTTCTTCGAGTGGAGAGGGAAGGAGGATCGAGGGGGGAATGGAAAAAAGGACGGGCCTAAGCTTCGACCGTCCCTCTCCGCTTTTTGGCACGTAGAAGCTTATTATGGAGAAGTTTGGGGATGCGGTGGATGGATATAAGTGTGGAGATGGAGGTAGATTTTCTTTTTTTCTTTTTTTTCTTTTTTCGTGTGTTTTCTTTCGGGGGTTTCAGCGAGAGAAAAACTTGGGGGACTCGAGATTCGTTTGACGGGATATGAATACGACGATTGGGGCGAGTTATGCTAATTGCACGTCCGAGAGTAGAAAGAAAGAGGTGTCGTTTTTAATTGAGACCCTTTCAATTAAGGCGTCTATGCGGAGGTTTTTCTAAAGTAGAAGGTCGGTATGTTTTTTATTTTTATTTTCTTGGAGTATCTCGCTGTATTATAATCCTATTCTTTCGATTTATTTTACGAGATGTTTGTACATGTATGAGGATAGAAATAAAAAATACTTTGATATAAATTATTATTGTATAATTATTGTAATATATTAAGATGATTAAAATAAACCTTTTTGTTTAATAGATTTATGTTTCGATAGAAAATTTTTATTATTCTGCAATTTACATAGTTTCACAATCATTTCTCTCTCTCTCTCTCTCTCAAAAAATAAAAAATAACACCGTTTTATATTACTATGTACTAATGTCGAAATACGAAATACTAATGTTCCTTTAAACTTTTTGATTTTCCTATCATTATTAAAAAAATAAAATATCCGTACCATCTCCCCTATTATTAATTATTAACGCAACACTTATTTTAAAATACCACGAGAAACTCTGATACCCCTGCCGACGATCGATACTCGATCTGCAATGCAAAGTAACGATCACAAACTTGTTCATATTTCGCTCATTAAACGTGACGTCTAGAAAGAAAGAAAGAGAGAAATCGAGATAAAACAATGATTTTCCAACTCCAGATTATCGTATCGCATTAAAATCATGTTGTTATCGTAACGACTTGTTACTTCGAACGGATCAACTCGACGAATGCATTCATTCCGACCGTCTCTCGAAAAGAAGTTTGGAGAGGAAATCGAGGAAAGTGAAAAAGTGTGAGAAAAGTGTGCGAAACAATGGAAGGGCGCGAATTAGAAAAAGTTGGAATAGCCGAAGGGAAGAATGCCCTGGTGGGTGGCATAAGTGCATACCACTGTTCGATACCGTTTCGACTTCCGTCTCCGTGGCGAAACTCGAGAAATCGAAAGGTTATAACACGCTATACACTCTCTATACCTTTTTCCTCGTACGACACCTCGTTCTACGTCCGCCATTTCATAGAAGCATTTCGTTTCGATGTTAGGTTTTATATTCCTTGGCTATCGAACTCGATTATTTTCACTTATTAATTCTCTCTGCGACCATTTCCAAAAATACAGAGGAATGGAAAATGGTGGATTTAACGAGCTTACTTTCGAGGAGTACTTAATCTGCTGGTAAATTGAAATCTCCTGATAGATATGTTAATCGAACAACGGATTGAAGAAACGAGTAAAATTGGGGAAATATTTAGAAGTAATATTTAGAAGAATTTTGATGTAATGAGAGGAGAAAGTGATAGATAAAGTAGACGAGAGAAATAGAAGTTTTATTGATATTTATTAAATTGGAGACTGACGATTAAAAATAGAGGAATAAGAGGAAAGTTTAAAAGTTGAAGAATTTCAATGACGTGATATAATATTGTATGTGATAGGGAGAAGATAGTGACGTGGAATCTATTGATAAATTGAAACTTTAGAATTAAAAAGTAATAAGTGTATTACAGTAACGTAATGTGCCAATGTGTATTTCTAGCATAGAAGAGCTAATGAAAGGAAAATATCAAATAATGAAAAAAGTCTTGTTATAATATCCTTTTTCTATAATATAAATATCGAAATGCATCTCTAAAAATCTGTGCAACGTTGTACGTAAACAGCTGCGTAAATAATTATTATTTGCGTTTCATTTTCGAAAAAGTTGTCACACAAGATTGGTGGAAAAAAAAATTTATATTCTTTCCAACTTTCTTCTTCTAGACTGTTGTTTTTAATCTGAATCGAAATTTTTTATTCAAGAATAACCACGTTAAAAATCTTCAACGGAAAGATATATTTTTTAAGAAAAAAAAAAAGATAATTTCTCTCAATGTCTTTCTGTTTTTTCATTCAAAGTCTTGAGAAAGAATTACGAATGGATTGAATTAAAAACAAAATTTTTAAATCAGTTAAGGTACTGGAGAAAAACAAATTTGGTTTTTTATATTATCATTTTTTTTTCTCTACGATATGGTAATGAGGCGCTAAGTATTTGCTAATGCGCGACTTGTTTTTGAAATTTTTATGCAAGATATTCTGCAAGACGAGGAAAAGTGATAAAGGAAATAATGGAAATGATGGGATAAACCATTTTGTTTTTTTTAAGGTTTATAAGATTTTAAGACAGACGTATAATTTTAGAGAATTTCGTGGCGTGATAATCTGAAATAATACGGAGGCTATAAATGATGTTAAATTTAATTAAAAAATTGCGAATCGTGAGAGATAAATCTTATGTTATCTTTAAACATTTGCAATTTCTATTTAATTTTAACCTTTTCAAATTTTGAAAATCCTACAAGTGACTCATATCATTACTAATTACGCCATTTTTAACATTTGAAATACACTCAATGATTTATTAATCAATACAACTTACTTATCATACAACATTTTGTAATTTTGTTTCAACAAATTTTCATTCGTGTAATTCTTCCATATCTCTATAATCTGTTTTGAGAAATTGCAAGAGTTTGAAAATTGATAAAATTTTCCCTGTTCGAAAAGTTTATGTTGCCTGTTTATCCCGTACTTTCCCTGAAATGCATCGAAATCGTTAAAACGTTTAAAACGGATTATACGAAAATTTGGCATACACGGATTAGAAGAGGTCAGCAGAAATTTCGCGTGGAAAAATCGATAGCTTGGACGGCGGCAAGGGTATTTCCAGAGTTAGTGAAAAAAATGTCTACCACGAAACTTTTTTCGACACGATGAAAGTTGAAAATTTGGATATTTAAATATCCATATTTTGTTCGAGCAAGTTTGATTCGTTTTTTTTTTTTTTTTTTTTTT
>NW_006263502.1:1944186-1954470 GCF_000469605.1 Apis dorsata
GAACTATCTCTATCGTTTGTGAGATCGAAACGAAGCGTCATATTCCATTATTATTACTTTCCATGCAATATTAAGCATGGAGGATAATATATAATAACACAAAACATATTATTATTTCACATAATCTCGATTAAATCGAAATTGAATCACTCGATTAGTTAATATTTGAATTAATGATCAATAATATAAACGTAAATAAGTATACATAACTGTATCACATATGAATCTATATCTATATAGAGAGAAAATCAATATAAATTTGTTCAGATTTGATCAGATAAATTTGTACATATTTTAAACGCGTGCACATATGTCGTCACTTTATTAAAAATGTACATATATCAAAAGATCATTTTTATTTCCATAAAATAATTATAATTAATTTATACGAAATATTTCCATCTATCAAAAAGAAAAAAAAAACTCTAATTCGAATAAAAAGAATTATTCTAATGATAACGTAATTTAAAAAAGAAAAAGTTGAAATTTTCACGAACTAATCTCATTACGATAGACTACGATAATTAATACACGGATAAATTTCGAGATTATCAAATTGGAAAATTAATTGACGAATATTTCAATGTTTATAGTAGCGTAGTATAAATCGAACGAAAATAACGAGAAAAGTTTCGAAAACTGGGACGCGATTGCTGCGATTTCATCCTTTCTTTCTTTATCAAGGAACCGAATTAGACGTTTCATTATTTCCAATGTTTTATCCAAAATCGATATCCGGCGCATACGAGCGGGTGTAAGTTTAATGAAACACCGTGAAACAGTGTTTTACGACCGCGGTCGATCGCAACTTGAATCGAGCTTCGACAACGGATTACACGGAAAAATCATAACTGTGCATCTCGCCGAGAGTAAAATCGATCGAATCTCTTCCCGCGTTTGAAAGATATTCGCGCGGAGAAAAGCAAAATTTCTCGTTTCATTTCGAATTTTTCTATTTTATTTCGTTCAATTATTATTATCGACCGGCGTGCGGGTGACCACCGCTGGAAAAATTTATTACATCATCCAAATCGACGGATTTACGATTTCGTTCAACTTTGACACGACCATAGCATAGGTTTGTATTTCGGCGGATATTTTAATTAAAAACTTGAAGAGCGGGTCAAAAGGAAAAGATGGATACACTCGATTAACTCGATTGTTAAAAATTCTAAACGAAAGGTCTCTCTCTCTCTCTCTCTTTTTATCTTCCCAACAAATTCTACCCCTTCCACAAAGGATAATCCTAATGAAATTGCCGACACGTTAAAGACAGATCCAATTTTTCTCAGATTTATCAAACGAAGGGGAAAAAAAGAAGTTCCTTTCCTTTTTTTTTTAATCCGTATAATAATCTCAACCACTGACCCATATTATTCATTCGTTAAAATTATTTCTGCTTCCACCCCTTAATATGGCGAAAAACAGAAGCACGAACCGAATTTCGTTTTAATTTATATTCCTTGGATCGCAAAAGCTCGCGAAAGCAACCCGCGATTTCCGCGGCCGAGAGTGTTAAATTTAACGGAAACTCGCAGCTGCGATACATTCGCCGCCGGAACAGCTGTTCTTCGCGCTTTTTCCTTCCTTCGTTCGGACCGGACCCGTATCCATAAATCTCCCTCCTCCCTTAAAACTCGTCCACCGCGGTGGTTGATTAAAAATTTCTCGCTAAATCGTCGTTGGAGGTCGAACGAGAGAGAGAGAGAGAGAGAGAGAACGGATATCCCCCCGTTTGATGAAGAACTATCAAGCTGGAACGTTCCATCGTCCATGACACGACTCATCGTTCATCGCTCGCCTCATCGAGGATTGCGTTCAATTTTGAGCCGCGATAAGTAACACGGAACCGTGAACAGATTGAATCGTCCTGGAAATGAAATCGAGGCGAGGCCGAGCGCGCGAAACGAGGGGAAACGAGCAGTTGGGCTGGAAAAGGGGAAAAAAGAAGGGAAAGGGAAGAGCGAACGAGAATGAGACAAAAGCAGAAGCAGAAGCTTCTCCGCTTCTCTCTCTCTTTCTCTTTCGATTAACAACGAAAAGGAATAATATGATAAAGAAAAAAGAAAGGAAAATGAGAAAAAAAGATGCTTCTGTCGGCATTTCGGGCCGATCAGAGTGAGAAGTTATCGAGAAAATATATCATACAGTGACGAAGAAATTTCGCTTTAAAGAGATTCGATTCGATTTCTTCATCGATCCCTTTTCTACTCCTGTTTTGATTGATTTGAAAAA
The DNA here is from genome assembly GCF_000469605.1 of Apis dorsata. NCBI lineage: Eukaryota > Metazoa > Arthropoda > Insecta > Hymenoptera > Apidae > Apis > Apis dorsata. The sequence continues at coordinate 1,946,422 of NW_006263502.1, forward strand.
GAAAGGAAAAAAAAGAAATGGAAAGAAAAGAGAGGGAATCGACGCTTATAGCAATCTTTTCCCGTGCTTCGACGAATTTAACGATCCGCGCCATTCTTCTCACCTGTATTCATCTACGTGGAATACGATCGCGAAAAAATTGATACGAGTTTCAGAGGGATCGTCACGTTCGAAACAATATAAACGACGATACGAATTCTCGTCTTCGTGCCAATTTCGAGGACTTGGCGCCTCCTGCAAACGTTTCGAGATCGATGCTCGAACAATTAATACCGGATATAAACGCGGTTCGAAACTACGATTGCACTTTTTCCTTTCTTTTTTCTCTAAGCTTCTTCTTTTTCTTTTTTTTCACCATATTATTCCTTTTCGTTGTTAATCGAGAGAGAGAGAGAGAAAGAGAGAGAGAGAGAGTAATTACTTTCGCTTTGATAGCTTTACGATCACCACATTTTTCTCCCTAATTAAGAGCGTGATTAATTTTCTCTAGTGGGGTGGGAGGGACTTTACTAATCTTGCATAAAGATCTCAACGAGGGAATGGTTTTTTTTTTGCAGCTCGTTCGAGCGTGGAAACGTGCAATCATCCGTGCCAATTGATAGTTGGATGTTATCTTATCTTTGAACTTGTTACAACTTGGTGGACAAAAGAAATGTTTCGAGCAGAGAGGAAAAATTCTAACGATCATGATGATTCATTTACACGTATAATAAATTCGAATCGTGAACACGATTTTTTCTTTTCTTTTCTTTTCTTTTATTGATATCACTTAATTTTTATACCCGGACACGGATATATCTATTAATTATCTTCGTTGGAAAATTATTCCTATTATCGATTCATTTCATTCGATTTTTCGTATTACTTTTCTCCTATCGTATTTCGAGATCGTACTCCAATAATCCGACTATATCGCTCCAGCATGCCGGGATATTGGAATTTATATTCGCTGTTGTTTATATATGTATAAAAATATGAATAAATTGTTATTCATAAAAATTGTTGAAACAATTATTAAAGAAAAAGGAATACATCGCGAAATATTAAACGAGCGATACGATTAAAATTATGTAATAATTACGAGTATCTCATTTTTCCAATAACAAAGGTTATTCTTTGTGGTAGAGAGAAAAGTAACGAACTTTCGTCGTCCACTTAAATCTACTCAATTCCTCCAATTCGAAAACAGGAACGAGTTACGATCTTCGAATTTCACGAAAACGTTCGTATTCCATTATATCTCGAGGATTATATCTCTTTATATCATTATATCTCTTTCTGCTCGTCGCTTTATTAATCTCGAAACAGATGGAAGGCAACAACATACTCGATACTTTCTTCCCCCTTTCTCGAATATTCACATGTGAAGAGCCGAATCACGAATTATGACGAACGATAAGGAGGCAACGACGATTCGGAAGATCGGTCGATAGAGGAACAAACATGGGGAGAGAGGCGTGTCTTTGATTCAAAGCGTTCGGAGAGGGAGCCTCGATGCCTCTGGCGAGGTCTTTTTACCGTTCTTTCCGGATGAAAACGAGGATTATTCGGGCTAGTCGAGTAGTCAAAAGGATAAGGCGCCCGTGAAATATTTCAAAGCCGTATCTCTTTGCGTGTAATACGTCTAGGGAATCGACATGAAAATCCTTTGACTGTTAATTATGGGCTAATGTGTACGTATAGTTGAGGGGGGGAAAAGAGGATTCCTTAAATCTGTCGACGTATGACAGATCCCCTTCTGAGTATTGCTATTAATTAACGAAGGACATTGAAACATTCGTTAAACTGTTCCTTAACGAAAAAAGTTAATCCGCTATAACGTTATTAAACTTCGTTGATTAATCAACTTCCCCCCTGTATCCTTAATTGATCACCTCGCGAGCACAATAATCTCGCTTTAACTTTCTCAGATTCGTCGATTGTTTAATTATTTCCTGCGAGACAAATGTTTTCCAATATTTTTGGAGGCTGTGTAATTCCTAATAATGCACGTTTTTTATTTAGTAAAACGTGTATATATACGAATTTTATTTTATATTACTTTTATTTTCTTTTTGATTAGAATTAAAGCTAGGATAATTGTTATTAATATTTTTTTCATTGTCCACGTATAAACTGCAAATCACTTTCATTTATATCATACTTCCATCTATTCGGAATTTTCATTGTAAATAATAAATGGAAAGAATTATAAACGAGAGAAATTGCTTTGCAGCAAATAATAAACTGAATGCAATTATTCTCTAAAAGCATCCGTTAAAAATAATTTAGATTTTCGATCATTATCTATCAACCTAGACTCGTAACATCTTAGACAAAACGTTCCACTGCAAGATAGATAGATATATCATTTTCACCTCGACTTTTAGAGAGGAAGAGATTCTTTGGCTCAGTGATTAATAGTTTAACGATGTAATAAAGCGGGGAAAAATAAATAACAGAGGGTAATACGTGATAGAGAAATACGTTGAACTAATTAAACTGTTTGTCAGACACTTACCTCTGGACGGTTCACGGGGCCGACATGTAGGGAAGACAGATTTCGACCGACAGGAACTTTCAGGTTCCTCCATTCGTTCCTGACCTGTTGCTCCCCTTCACGGCTGAAAAAGGAAAAGTCGTCTGGTTAAATATAAACCATTCACCAGTCCACGAGCTCGAGTTAAAAATAAAGCCTCGATAACTTTGTAAAAAATCTTACAGGGAAACAAATATTTGGAAATATTTTTCAGATCGTGTCTCGATTAAACGGATGATTTTATTCTTCTTCTTCTTCTTCTTCTTGCTTAACTACTTCTCTGACAATTTATCATTCCGATTCTCTTTTTGTTTTATCCGAAGAATCGTTCATCCCCGCGTATGTCATCCATAACGGATGACGGGATGAATAAATCGAGAATGAAATGAATTTTCGATATTGTCACGCGCCAGCTGATGAACTTCGTCGAATCGAGTGATTAATAGCCGTGCTTCTATTATAACCGGCCGCGATTCCATTAAAAAATTTAGCAAAATTGCGGTGTAAAATTTTCACCTATCCTCCTCCTCCTCCTCCTCCTCCTCCACCTTGACCCAGCCAGCCCACGAAGATCGATAGAGATTGATTCAGTATTAATCAACAAGAGCAGGGGGGAAAAAGAGAAATTGTGCTTTTCCATCACTTTTCTTTTTTTTTTTCGACCACTTATTATCTTCTTCCAATAATATTAAGAAAAAAATGCGATAAAAAGAGGAAGAAAAGAAAAGAGAAAAGGAAAGGAATAATCTTTCACTCCGGATCTCTCGATAATTAATTCGAATCTTGTTACGATGGAAGGAAGATAAAAGACAGCTCTAGCTCTTTCTAGATTCACAATTCCAAGGGAATGATCTCGCTAGTTCTATTTAACCTTCCTCTTTTTAATCTCGCCTCGAGATAAATGACGGCCGGCCGGGTTAAGAAAGACGAAACTTCGGTAGGAGACATCTTATTTTTTTTCATTCCCGTTCCATCTTCGATGCGTCCTCCACCACCACCACCGCGAATCGAACCATCTCGAGGAATATATTCTGCATGTATTCCCTTCTCGCGCAAACCGGAAACCAGTCCAGCATTGATTAAAACCTCTTCTCCCCCTTCTTCCCCCGTTTTTATCCGCGCAAAACCTTCGACAGTCTTATATACATGTATGCCTTTGTGCGTGGGCAGATACCGTAGGCATTACCAAGATTGGGCCACGGAGGAAATATTTCTTCCTTCCTTCCTTTCCCCCACTAAATCCTTTCAAGCAAAATTAACCGCAGGATCTTACGTATTTCGTGATATTTTGCAAGTCAGGCCCGTATCATTGTTCCAATTTATCAACAGGAAGAAAGTACTCCGAGTACTCCTGCTTCCTTCTCACACTAGATCTCTTACATCATTAGATCTCTTCAGATCTTGCGAATAATATAAATATGAATATTTTAAATACGATGATATTTATCGAAGTCTTTTCTCGTTCGAATGATATTCCGCGTTGTTTAGAATTTGGTGAACAATCCAGTTGTTACTGGAGAAAGAAAGGAGAGAGAGAGGAGAAGAAAGAAATTTTGTGTTCGTGTGTTCTCCGCGAGAAAAAATAAGCGGAATTGCTCAGGGCTAGCGCGGCTCGGGGTACTTCTCGGGATTGTTAGCAACTGGGTCGAACCAATTACGTTCGTGACACGTAAACTTATGCTTTTGTAGCGCGAGGTGATTCGAAGTGGTAACGAACGACTTCTTGGAAAATGGAGGGGGAGGGAAAAGAGGCGTGAATCTGGAAACGAAACTCGATGGAGTTGTCCGAGTATCCGGGAAATACATGGAACGTTTTCTCTCCCCTTATGAGTTTCCTCAAGTTTGGAAACAAATCTTGCACGGTCGTTCGTTCCGTGTCGAGGAGATCGCCTCGTTCCACGCGTCGATACATTGATTTAAGGTTTCGTTTCGCACCATCCGTCAGAGGTGCAACCTCCTCGTACAACCTGTCCCTCGTTTTTCAAAGTTCTTCGAAAATTCTTCTCCTCTGGTTTAACAGCATTGCGCGTTTACACCTTCCGCGTGCAACGTTTGAGAAACAAGCGAGATCTCTGCGACACCCGTAAATTAACCCGTCCCAAAGCGCAATTTACTACTCGCAGCTCGACCCTTTAAACAAAAGGGTTGAACAAGGGTTGCCCGTCGTAGAGGAAGAAGTTTAATTAACTGCTAGTTGTTGATAACTGGAGAGCTATCTCCAGCCCCTGTTTAATACTATCGTGCGTTTTATCAATCGGGGTGAAAGAAAAAAGGAAGAAGGAAGGGAGAGTTAATAGTTCCTCCTAGATGCTCTTTCTTTTCCTTTTCCCCCTCTTTGCAATCCGTCCAGAAGAGAAAGTTGGAAAGATTTGTCGTGATCTTTTATCGAGGCCGAGTTTCAATAGAAATGGGAGGAGATGTTGCGTCACTTACGGGAATCTTAGCTCGTTGCAGCTTCCATCCGTGTGCGTGAGAGCGGGAAGACTGCTGGCCTCGAACGGTGGATTGCTCAAATCTGCGAACAGAAATATAAAGTTTTGTCAGTCGTGGGAACGGAGAAGACTCGTAAACGTTTCCTTTCGATCATTTGGAGAGGGAAGTTGACCGAGCTTATAATTAATTAAAAATTTATTTCCAGAAAAATTGGAGCTGTTCCCAATCGAGTGTCGCCCGCTTTTTCGCCCCAAACTCGATTCCAGGCGAGGCATAAATAATTGAAAATTACCTATGGTCGAGTCGTAATGATCGCTGTGCCGTCCATAAGGGGCAGTTCGCTTGAGCAGGTCGGTCACTCGTCTCCTCGGGCTTCTCGTCTGCTGAAACACGCAACTTCTTTCATATCGGGTCGAAAACGCGCGAAAATGAATGAAAAAGTGTCGAGATATAAATACAAATATGTTGAGAAGTTTAATTTGTATCGTCAGAATTTTATGCTACATCGAAAATTGTTTTTTAACAACGAATGTTTCGAAGGTAAAAAAATAGGATTGAGGATTGAGGGGAGAGAATTTGATTCCATGAAAGTTCATTTTGTTCGGTTTCGATAAAACATGTAGGGAAGAAGACAAGAAGGATTCTTGTTTCGTGGTTTACTCTTCTATTTACATCGATTCTTTTTCTAGCGTGGCCAAAGAGGATATTTCTTTCCGATGTTGTATCGTGCCTACGCGGATATTTTCATCCCCTTAATGCGCCTCCCACGTTTGGACGCGATTACACGTGAGGAATCAAAGTTTATAGGCTTCGACCGATTCCTTTTTAATGGAAGGATAGTATTAAAAGAAGTAAGGAAAAGGAACAAAAGGAGGGAAGGACATGAGAGAACGTAAAGAATCTTGGATTAATCTACGATCCAAATATTTACTCTCGAGCTTGGCCGCGAAGCGAGGGCAAAATTATTGATCAAGTTTCTACCGCGAACACAGTGGAGAGAACGTTGTTGGTGTTAAGGTTGGTTCACATTTCAGCTTTCTTCCAGCTTTCTTTCGAATTTATATTTATATCGATTACAACACGGTGACGTGTTGAAGATTCAAATTTAATTCTTCGTCATGTTTGATTTAAATATTAGATATTGGATACAGATATTTACTTTGACGAAGATTGTGATTGAATTGAATTGCAAAAAAAAAAAAAAAATTTAAGCAAAAGCGAAACTTCATATCTTTAGAATGTTTAAATTTTTGAAATTATTTCGAATGAAATTATTTAAATTGAGAGAAAGAGAAAAAAAAAAGAGGAATCGTCTTAATAAAAAGTAATTTTATCAAGCTCGAGATAAGCAGTCTTGTATTTCATTGGACGTTAATTTATATTCCAATAAATCAAGTCTCATTAACACGACTTAGTCTCGCTCCATCGAATCGATGAGAAAGTATTATCTATCATTGTTTCAGTAAATAAAACTTGTTCGAATAAGAATGGATGAAACTTCTATAAGATATTAATTAAATTGAACAGGTTTCGAAAAGTCTATATAATATTGGAAACGTATCTAAAAATAACATTACGATTTGAAAAAGTACCAGTTATGAAGAGTTGCCCCGTTTTCTTTTCCACTTTTATGAATTCTCTTCCGTATTAAAATTAACACAGGATAATTATATACAGCTTAAAATTGGCCCGCGTATTAATTTGACAAAAATAACAAAATAAAAATAACAAATAAGTTGATACATAAAACAAATTTAGCCAACTGATAACAGCGTGTTTTCCTTTGAAATATAAATGAAATAACCGACAAATTAGAAGGGAAAATTTTCGTAATTCCGACAACGAGTGGTAATTAATCTCATTTCATATCCTTGTTTCTTCGAACGAAACACGATCCAGCGAATAAAACTATTAAAAATTAGAGGCACGGTTAACGTAATTCCCTTCATCATGTTCCATCAGCGTTTTCCCCATTGGATTTTACATTAAATACAAATGCAAACCAATCTTCCGCGGCTAACCTCCTCCAACGACTCGATTTCCATTTCAAATTCATTTAAAATCCCATTCAAATTCGATGGGGACGCTCATTAGATCTTAATTGCGGGGATGAACGTTACATAACTAGTGCGCCGCCGGTGAGATTGAAGGTTTCTCGTTGGATCGATGAAAGAAAATAAATTTGTCCCGATAAAAATGCTATCTCGTTCTTGCAAATCCTATCCATCGACGCTGGTTAATCCTCTCGAGCAACGATCGAACAGGAATTAATTCGGCTGTAAACTCGATCAATTTACCGATACACAGTGTATAAAGTATGTCGACTCGATCGATAAGTTTTTCCTTTTTCTAATGATCCTTACGAAAGTGGTGTCGATGAGGCTTTGCGTCCTGGTGACTTGAACCTTCGAAGAGAACAATCGTTCCTCGATCGTTGGACTGTTTTCTGACGGGCTGTCGTCATACTCGTCCAGACATTCGTCCTCCGCCAAAGATACCAAACTGTTGTACCAATGCGCGCTGCTCGCCCTGTGGGGTTTCGACGGCTCCTGGAGACGGTTCAAGTCCTTGCTGAAACTTAGGCTGCGCCTAATCGGTTGCAGGCTGCGATTTATCACGGCCGGTAATTCAGCCGCGCTCCCTCTCAATAGCAACCCGATTTTCCGACGGAACGATTTTCGCTCGATTCTCCCGCTCTCCTTTTCCGTATCCTCTTCCTCCACGCGTTTCGACAGATTCACCTCTTCGCTATAGAGATCATTGTCGTAGATCGATAGATCCTTGTACCACTTCTCTGAAACACAAGTATTTCCTTTTTTTTTTCTTTATATATATATATATATATATATTATTACAATATTATCATCATACCAATAAAAGTACACAAGGAGAAATAAGAGTAACGAGATAACGAGAGTGTTAAAAGATGTTAAAAGAATAGTAATCGGAAAGTTTCGAAAGTTTTCTATAAAGAATCATTTCTCCATTTCGTTCTCGTTAAAAGGTTCGCAAAGTTAGACGCAATACCTGCTTGCACTTTCGGTTCACTTTTCTTCGCGGGTACCTGCTTCGCCGTCTTCGCGCTCCGACCGGACGTC
>NW_006263502.1:1954587-1956996 GCF_000469605.1 Apis dorsata
GCCGCCGCTCTTCTTCGACTTCTTCGAACCCCTCTTCTCGTCCTTCCTCAACGTTGTCATCGTGCCAATCTCGATGTGTATCCTCGCGCATACGCTCGATCGTCCTTCTCGCCGAAGGGAGTCAAAGAGAACGTCCGTCCACTCGAAAGATTCCTCCGCGGACGAATACGAATTCGCTGTTCGTCGAAAGGATTCATCGGCCGGCCGAAATCGGCCTTGCCNCCATCGAGCCAATAGTCGTGGACAAAGCGACTCCGCCGAATGGACGAATCGGTCGAGGCAACGCTGCGGATGAACCGGATGAACGGAACGAGCCTGGTGCGCTTTCGAGCGGACAATTAAACGGTTTTCGCCGATTATTTCCAAATTTCTCCGGCCGCCAGCAGCCCGTGGCTGAGCTGTCACATCGGTGACGCGATCAATAGAACGGTGTTACGGCTGCTAGTCGATCGTCCAATTGTTGTTGTTGTTGTTGCCAGGCCCACGTGAAAGATCGTTCCATCACGGACGCCGTTTTATTGTTCCGGGTGTCGATCGAGTAAATCGTCGGCAAACAATGTACGAACTTTCGTGGCAAATGGCCTGTTCCCGGCCCCCCCTACCCTCTCCCCCTTCCACCAGTTTATTCGTCGCTCTCTTTCTCGGGCTTGCTCGCCCTTGAATCACGTTCGACAAATGGCAAGTAGAAATTTAACGCTGAAATCATCGATCGGTGAAATCGGTGGCTGAATATCGATCGAAATGGTACAGAAGTGTGTTTGAAAGAGATTCGTGCGCGTTTGAGTGATTTGTTTCTTTTTTTTTTTTTCTTAGTTATCGATAATTAACGCGAAAAAATATCACTACAGAGTATATCAGAAATTTTTTCTTAAAAATTAATGTTAATTGTTTTTCATTACTCTCTATATCTAGAATGAAATTAGGACAAATTTACAGGATGATGATTGAATTTATATTCATTTCAAACGATAATCTCATTGGGTGAAATACGCATTATTTGGTTTGAAGTTAAAGATATATAGAAGTCGATCGCAGATAAGGGGATATCTTTATCAATAGTAGTTATAGTTCGATTAATCCGTTGTCGATTTTATAATCAAGTTATATCAGAGTTTTTAATACGAATTAATGAGTTCCGTTAGTGAATCGTGTCGTATTAATCACGTAATTATTTACCTGACCCTATTTCTATATCGATAAATCTATAATTAATTAACGAAATACATACTTTCTTTCATTATCTTTCCTTCTCATTTGCACACACACAGACACACTTAAACACCAAGCCTTATGCACACAAGAATTGCACTTATTTTTCTTTTCGTTTCCTTTCCCTATTGTTGAATTTTCCCCAGTTATACGGCCACGGTCGTTGCAGTTAAGAAACGCATTTAACTTTTCTAGCTATCAGCGTATTTTTTCTTATCGCGTTTTCTTCCTTATCATCATATACCGACATAAATTAACCGAACTTATCAGGTCGAATCGTTTTCCCGAGGAGAGACGGAAAAATTTCGCGAGTTCTTTTTTCGTTCGGATAAAAAAAATTTCCAATTCCAAAAAAGAAAAATTCACGAAATATTCTATTAATCCCACGTTAACAAATTCCAAATTTCTGTTAATCGATCCCCTCGAATAATCGATCCAATTTGAATTAAAGAAATTAAAATTATCGACGAGTTTTTTGGCCTCGAGGGGGAACAAAATTTTCAACCGGTAGAACAATGGTTCGAGCGAGGATGCACGCGCACGATCGGTTTTCGTCACCGGCAATTAACGCTATCGTAATGGTAATGGCGTATTACAATGTTATCATCGATTTACGAGGGACGTCACGAGTAATAATACGTTTGCGCGTCGATATATCACCGTAAAAATGCAACACTTAAGAACGATTAACGCCCCACTACAGCATGAAAGCGTGTACGACTCAAAGTGCCAATAATTTTTCTCACTCTATCATTGCATCGAAACAACGATCGGCGTAAAAAAAAAAAAAAAAAATTGCAAAGAAAAATAAGGAAATGTCGTTATCTTCCCGCTATGCGAAGACGGAATCATTGATCAAAAAAAGCGATAAGCGACGACGAGTCGGTTAAAAATAGATATAAATCGAGCAAGGAGGGAGGGGGGCAATCGACGAAACTCGGTATCAAACGCGGAACGTTCCCGCGGTTTTAAGGCTGGCCTTAAAATTTGCACTAGTTTAATCGATGCACCACGTAACATGCGTTGCCACGTTCGTGAATGCACCGATAAGGTTGCTCAAGGTGGCGCAAAGTTCATTAGATTAGAAACTAGTAAATGGAAACTCGTCGCAATTGATCGTCGATGGATCGAGTGGAATTTTTTTTTTTTTTTAACCAACACCTCAAATATCAAATTATCTCGATAACGAAATATTCAATC
>NW_006263502.1:1957077-1964922 GCF_000469605.1 Apis dorsata
AAATTTCATCGAGAAAATTTTCCTCCGCGAGGATACAAACAGATATCGAATAATACGACGCGATACCGATAATATTACATACGCCTTTAAAAAAGGAATAATCCGCGCACAATGATCGAATTTTAATATGAAACACCGTTGCAAACACGATTGCCAACCGAAATCCGGAATATTGTCGATACGAGTAAGAAACGAAATTACGAGCGAGTCTGGAAGGAACAACTGGTTTGCACAGATTTCGTGGCGCGATAAAACGACCGGTCCGCGATCGTAACCGCGATCTCGAAACCGTAGTAAATCACACGGAATTCGATATTTCACAACCAGTATATATATATATATACTCACGGATCACCATGATGGGGATAGTAACTATTTTATTCGAGAATAAAATAAACCGAATCAGGCGTGCACGCACATATACACGCAAATATACGAACACGGGATCCAAGTTCGTTGACCCGGGGATCGAACGCGATCTCGTTAACGGGTTAACGATTAATGAATTCCCGCTGTGGATCGTTCGCGCTTCATTTCCTCCGGATACGATTACACCAGCCCCAGTTTTCGCACGATCCGCGGTTTAAAAACTGACTGAACGGCACAACTGAACCGATTAATTCGACTCGCCTCCGATAATAATCCCGCTCACTCGATCGAGTAGTAAACAAAGGAATTAAAAAATCAGGTAGTCGTTGGAATCCGCACGCTTATCGAGCACGGCACATCATCATCGAGCGTTATCGCCGCGATAACTGCGATTCCTATGCGCGAATTTCTGTCCCGAAAATTATCCGCGATAAAAGCGAACCGTTCGAGATATAGATTCGCACACGCGAGTCGAAGAGGAAGATATGCAAAAATTTTGGTAATCTTTTTCTTTTCTTTTCTTTTCTTTTCTTTTTTTTTGAATATTTCAAGATAGTCGCGACGTTTTATCGACCGTGCACGCGCGAAAATCAGACAGATTCGTCGGGTTAAGAAATTAAGAAAACAGGTAAGAGGCGAGGTGATCCCATGTGGTGGGGAGAGATCGTGGCGGGAAAAGGGAGCAATGGAACGTTCGATTCGGAACCAATCGAGAAAGAAACTGTCTATCTGCCAAGGAAAAATGTGCGGTACTCGTACCAGTGGTACTCAATTTACTTCCATTTCTCGAGTGTGCTTTTGTTGCACTATGGTTATACTGTTTTTATTTGTGTGTGTTTTAAACACGTTTGAATAAAAATTTTTCGAATGATCGCACGATTTTTGGTAATTGCCAAGAGGAAAAATTTGAAACTAATCGATTCGATTTGGTTTCGTATATCTGATGCATAAACAAGACTATGGTGTTTGATATGAAAGATGATGAATTTGTATCGTACGTGAGATCGTTAATACGTCTTCGTATTTTCTTTGAATTATAAGATTATATTGTAAAGTGTGCAACCTCTCGTTAACAATAGAACCTTATCTTGCACTGATATTTGATGAAATTTACAATATAGGAAAACTTAAAAGATTATAAGTTCATAGAGGAATTACTTAATTTTTCTTATAATATTAAAATGGAAATTTAATGATTCATGAATGACTATGAATAATAATAAAAAAAATTTATATTTACTTATAATCTTTTTTTTTAATTTTTGAAAAATTGTAATAAATTATACTTAATATTTTATATATGTTATTGATCATCTAATGTCAGAAACCATTATTAATTATTTCTTTCTTTCAAAACGCTTTCAAAAAAAAATTTTTTCATTTAAAATAAAATTTCTTTCACGTCGTCTGCACGAGACAAATATTCAAGATAAATACAAAATAATAAAATTAGAAAAAAATGGAATGAATTGATTTCTTCAAATGACTTAATTCTCGACTGAGCCAGGAAGTTTGTATATCTGACACGTTGCAATACGAAACCTAGAACACCGTTAATGTCCGCATTTCAAATACCCACCACGTTAATGTCTGAAATGCGTTATAAAAAGTTCTGGAACTAGTGTGGCTATAAAACGAGCATGTTGCCGTTTTATTGGTGAAGGGAGGGAAATCTGCTGGCATATTCGATATTCGAGAACCGTGAAATGACTTTTGTCGAGGTAGCATTTTACGATCAGACGAAACGCAGGAATTGATATTTTATAGATATATAACGTGTTACACAAAAAATGCTAATTGACATTAAACTATTCCTTTGATGATTTATAACGATTTAAACCCTTTCCTACGACGAATACCGTATGAATTATAAAAATCTATTTATCTTAAAATTAAATTTTGTTTCCAGAAAAAAAAAAAGAAATGGTCAATAACGAATCTCGTTCACGATTGAAAACCTTATCGAATATATGTTGGCACATTCGTATTGTTATGGCCAATAACAAATTTTTACGAGTATTGAAGGAGTCACAGTACATTTCTAGATATATGTATGTGTGTACACGTCATTACAAAATGTAATAAAGTTCACGAGATAGATCCTGCGAGAGAACTGAACCAGCTGCTCCTCGAACTTCAGAACGCATCCCTTGGCACACGTGTGAAAATGTCGATAAGGATTGTCTATTTCTAGGCCGTGTAAGTAAGCAGATCGATACCGTGTCCTCTAAAGCAGATTGTCGAATTCTTGAACCTTCTTCCTCGAAGGATCTCACGAATTTGTCAGTTCGTACTGTGTAATATTTCTTCTTCAAGTCGAACGAGTGAATTATACCTACTACTAAACTAAATAAGTTTCATCGTTTCCTTGACATCCTTGACATCCTTAGCCAGTTAAGGACTTGCTCAGGTGTCCACCGAAGAATCGTCGCATGAATCGCCGTTTCTCTAGAGCGTTTGCAAGAATCGATAAAACGTTTAACCTAAATCTATTCCATTCGTTATCCAAGCTGATTTCGCAACACTGATTCCATAATTATTCTATTATCCCATTTCGTAGATAAATTTCTTTGTGATGGTTCTAACGTTCTCTCGAGTTCATAAGTTAAAAATAGGAAAAAGTTACTCGTAATGATGGCTTGACCGATTAAGATCTGTAAGTGATTTAAATCTAACACGTTTAAATTGATCGATGAGAGAAATTTTAAGCGTCGCGGTGAAAATGCATTAAAAGAGGAAAGGGCAAATTGGCGGCATTGTGCACGGTCGCATACTGAATGGTGGCACACGAACGTGAAACCGGCACGATTCAACCGGCGTCTTTATTAAGTCAACAACCTGCTTTAGAAATCCGCTGCATTTCGCAGAACAGAATTAAACCCGAAGCGCGATATTCAATGTGATTGCCACTACGTGGAGAAATATTAATTGGAACGACGCTGTTATTGCGTTGGAAATAATTTGTGATTAACAATAGGTAGGATTTGATTAAACAATAGGTATTCGTTGAGCACTTACGAGAGATGAAAAACAGTAATCATCGGGATCTAATTTCCTTGAAATTGTGGATCATCCGACCAATCGATATACTGTACCATTTATGTCGTTGATCTTGATCACTTTGAAAATCTGGTTAATAAAAATAAAAAATGAATCATAAATGTATTATTTTTTATTTAATTATTAATTTATTAAAATAAATACTTTGTAAGAAAATTGCACTAACTTTTTTTTCATAACATGAAGTTTTACTGGAAGTTCCATTTATTCATTCCATATACATTTCATTCCATTTACTGAAATTCCAAAAAAATATCACAAATATTAAAAATATTTAATTATAAAGTTATTTACTTGCAAAATAGAGAAATCACTATAATACCATTTGTAATATTTCCGATATCAGAGAGCTTCGTCGTTCAATTTGCCACGAAAACGCGTGAAACTATGTTTGTATCGAAGAAGCTAGATGGTACAACACCTGACACAGGGTGGTACATTCATCCCCACTAACACATTAATTCACTTCGCTATCCTCAGCAACACGATTCAAGCCTAAATTAGATTTTTGCCATTTTAATTCATTAATTTTGTTTAATTTTCTGAATTAAATGATACACTTATGAAGAATTTCAAATAAAAATATGGCGAAACTTCTAATACTTCTAATAAATGTAACAAGAAATATTTTCTTTGTCCGAAACGATGACTCTGATGAGATAAAAATCTACTTTAGTAATAATTTAAAACTCACCTGTCATACTTTCTTGAACTCTTCAAATATTAATTTAATGATCGTTATTTTTTTCTATTTCTAATCTTCAACTTGAAACGAACGAATATCACTGAAAATTATTATATTCGTAAATATTATACAAATATTTTAAATTACACATATTTCAAAGTCACATTTGAATTGTCAGAAGATAAGAAAATATAATGGCGGAAAGTTTTGGCGCAAAGTGCAAGAAGCGCAACGATTTGAATGACATTGATATATTAAGTATTATTTTAAATAAAGCCATCTATAATTATCGTGTATAGTAGTTACACGTATAGTAGATTATAAATTTCAAAATTAAATAATTTAAAGAATAAATTAAATATTATTACAAATTATAATTACCTGATTTGAAGAGACGTAAAAGAATAGGAACTGCGATGAACGTTCTTTCGTCTTCCAACTATTCCTGTTTTCATGTAGTTAATTCCAATGGTGGCGCTACGTTCACTTTCGTTAATGGAAACGCTGCTTCATGTAAGTTGTGACACCTCGCGGCCACCGTTAGTGGAGATGTAATATTTTCCGGTAAAGTAGTTTGGTAGTTTCGTAAAAAATTAAGTGAACGAAAAGTACGTAGAAAATGTAAATTTGCATTAACTTAATCTTCGGTTACATTAATCTATGGCTTAAATCGCTGCTTTGAGCGCGATAAATTTTCGCGAATTGTGTCTATAATCGTCGTGTATATTACATATAGTAACATACATATATTGCAATAGGGCGCCTCGAAGTGTATTAAAACATTGATCGGTGCAGTGAAAGTGGAAAAAAATAACGAAATCTAATCATTTTTCCATCATGTAGTCAATGCATTGTACTCGGTAGTCTTTTAAGTTCACATTGCTAACCAATGTCTTGTGTTATACACTCACAAGGTTAAAGTGCGTTGATTCATAGTTGTTGTTTTCCTCTGGAATTAATAGAAAAAATGAGTGGAGATATGTTTGACGGAAAAGATTATCCAACCCAATGGGCATTAAATCCTTCAGCTTATCAAAATATGAGTAATGATCAAGGTAAATGGTATAAAAAGTATTTCAGCATTGCGATTCATTTCTTACCATGATTGTATAACATTTATTTGTCATACAAAACTTTTGACCACCATTCAGTTGATTGGGCAGCATTAGCTCAACAATGGATCAAAATGAAAGAAACTGTAGTTCCACCGGCACCACCTCCACCTACTATTAATCCTATATGCTCTGGGAACGATGGTAGCGGAGAAGCACCAATGGATATGGATACAAAAGAAGATGATGTACCACCAGCACCACCTGCACCAACAATTAGTGGATCAGGTAATATAAAAAAATTGGTCCAATAAAATTAATAATAAATAAATTCTAATCTTTTTAACTATATTTACAGTCGAATACATTAAAAGTGATTTTTTTAATTTTTGTAATTGATTCATTATAATAATAATAATAATAATATATTTATTATGTAAATGTAATATTATTCAAATATTGTTCAATTAAAAAAAAAAGAATATTTATATATTTGATTTTTTGTTTTATTTATAAGTATAATTTGTAGACCTTATTTAATGGTAATTTAAACTATATCTGAAATATTCCTTCATGATATATCTTGTTTAATACCAGCTGAAGCATGGAATCAGTGGAATCAATGGGGCCATTGGAACACTTCAGGTTCTGGTGCAGGTACATGGGAATGGACTGGTGTACCTCCCCCAGGTGTTTCTATAGGTTCTGATGGAAAACCTATGGGAATTCCAACAGTGCCTGTTATTCCACCTGCTCCAACTATATCTACAACATCAGAATTTAGTGTGCCACCACCAGCAACACCATCTTTGTATTCTTATAATTCAGTACCTCCGACACAACCTTATAGTCAGGTTAAAATTGTATTTCTAATATAACATAGAGCACCAAAAAACTTCCTATATTTTCCCTTTTATTTAGACTTAGTAAAACAGAATTGTGTATAAAATTATGATATTATTTTTTTAAAAAAGGTGTATTGTAAAATTGAAAAGAGAAAATATTGTTTGATATATTGTAGTTTGAATTATTGAATTGAACTTACAGTTTGATTTCTACTCATTTTCCTTAATTATAAATCATAAAATATCATATAATAGAGAAATTTATATAATTAAAAAGAATCGATATTTTGAAACGGTATATAAGACATGGATTAAAAATTAAAGATAATAAGTATCTCGTATTTAGGTGACTAATTATTGGTCTGGAGAACCACCTACCGCTATACCTCCTCAACCACCCCCTTTTATGAAAGGAATCAGACATGCAAATAGAGCACCACATATGAGACCAATGGATAGTGTAAGATGTCGAGAAGATAGGGAAAAGACACCTGAGGAGGATACAACGACAACCATAGGTAAGTACAAAAGAGAACAGTTCTTAGAATAACTATGACTGAATGCACTAATACTTTTTATATATTATAACACGGATAATGTAATGTAATCATATTATGATTATTGTTAATTACAAAGACATGCAATGACTCATAATATTATTATAATTTGACATTAATCTGATCACAATACTTTAATCAATTAATTGTATTATATCGTACATTGAATTTTTCCTCCAACGTGTTTGTCAAATAACATTTACGATAACATCTTACTAGCCCGTGATTAAATGTACATACGATGAGGATATTTTTACTTTAGACGCGGCAAAACGTAGACAATTGCCAGCATGGATTAGGGAGGGTTTAGAAAAAATGGAAAAAGAAAAACAGAAAGCTGTTGAAAGGGAAAGGCAAGAAATACTAAGGAAACAAGAATTAGAAGCCCGAAAGCAAGCCGAGGATGAAGCTCGGGCTGTACTGAATCCTTGTAAAAGCAAATTTGTAGGTGTCCAAATGCATGCATTAATTGCGTGCTTCGCAAATAAACCTATGTTAAATAATCTTGAAAAACATTCGTTATTTTTCATTTCTCGTTACTCTTTTGAAATGCAGGATTCTGATTCCGAGAAGGAAATTGAACAAGATCTTGATGATGGGGTACATAATCAGCAGGTGACTGAAAAAAATTTCGAACGTACTCCAGACATTCTTCTTCGTCCACGGAAATCACGATTTCGAGACGCAGACTCGCCAGATCCACACACGCACGCGGATAGAAGTCCAACCACGTCTAACGCGACTATACCTACGCCGAAACGGACGAGAGAAGAGATACTGCAGGATGTGGTGAATATTATCCCGATCAAATTCATCGTTAATCGCAGATTTTACGATATTACAGATTTGCTTCGGTATAGATGTTAAAGGTGCGGAGATCGTTGACTGAAATCCTTCTGGAGGTAACGAACGAAGAAATCGGTGCTATATGCAGAGAGGTTTGGAGCCGCGCACGTGCCAAAGGTACCCCAGATACACACGATACAACTAACAAATTGATATTTCATATTTCGCTCACCAGTGCACAGAATCTGATTCATACGAGTCTTGTGCAGTGTTGCGGTGAATTTTATTTGCCCATTTGTGTAATATAAGCTTTTAAACATTAAACAAAGATTGTTCAATTCATAGAGTTAATTATTCGATGATTTCAGGATATCCTACTTTATTTTTCCAGGATTTTGTATACACGTACCATAAGTGATATTATTTTTTTTTCTCTAAGTAGTATTATATAAAAAAAAAAAAAAAAAAAAAAAAAAAAAAAAAAAAAAAAA